>NC_034600.1:2407261-2408303 GCF_900095145.1 Mus pahari | reverse complement strand
CCAGTCTCCAGATTAGGTTCACTGGTGAGCCTTCCAATTCTGGATTGTAGTTCATTTCAAATATAGTCAAGTTGACAACCAGGAATAGCCACTACAGGATGTATGTATTTACGGAATGTCTTACGACAGTTGCTGGAGAGATGTTGTGATACGCTGGCTGAGCTGAGAGGAGCCTTCAACAGCTTGACAATGGGAAGCCAGGGTCTTCCATCCTAAATCTTCAAGGAGATCAATTCTGCTAAGAAACAGAGAAAACTAAAGAAAACTAAGAAACTGGAGAAAACTAAAAAAGATGGACATTGAGCATTTCACTGTTGCCTACTCTGTTTCCCCACTCCCCAAGGTCAGAGGAACCTTCTGATGTCACAACTGTCGTGTACAAGGCTGTCCCAGCATCCTTCTGTGTGTCTGAAACAGCTGAGGCAGGGGTGAGTTAGGTGTCTTTGGGACAGCTTTGGGAAGGGACAGCTCTGGTTTTGTTGCTTGCTTGGGCACTTATTTACACCTAATGAAGAGATCTGTGAGAGCCATGTCTCCCTGTGCCCTCCATAGGATGAAGGAGGACAAGTGCTCTGGTTATAGCATGATTTGAGTGGTAAAACTCTTTTAACACCAGACCTCATAAAGGCTCAAAAAATTGCAGGCTGTTTTATTTGGCTCTTAAATTCTTACTCCCAACTCATAAGTTAAAAATAAAATCCTTTCTGTTAAGTTCACCATAATTTTTTTTTTTATATTTTCAGTGATCTTGCCGGTATTTATCATGTGGCTCTCCTTGTGTACCTGCAGTCTCAGACTCTGCTTTCTGATGTCAGGGTCTGAATACTTTGACTTCCATTACAGTCCATCTAGTGGTGACCACAGGTGCATGAGACCAGAAGGGAGTACGGTTAGAGTCTCATATAGACACTTGACTCCTTCCGTGCACAAAAGGAAGAGGAAAAAGGAGAAAGGGGAGAGAGAAAGAGAGGGAGAGACAGAGTGGCAGACAGAGAGAGACAGACAGAAACACCAGAGACACACACACACACACACACACACA
>NC_034600.1:2388610-2407175 GCF_900095145.1 Mus pahari | reverse complement strand
ACACACAGAGAGAGAGAGAGAGAGAGAGAGAGAGAGAGAGAGAGAGAGAGAGAGAGAGAGAGAGAGAGGAAGAGACACACAGAGAGAATGACTGCTTACAACTCACTGCTGAAGATACCATACTCTGTCAGGCGTCCCTCTCCACTTTGCTCTTTCTTCTGGGTCTCTGATTCCTTCATGTCCTCCTCCCTCTAGAACAAAGTTCTACCCAGTTGCTATCCCTTCACCCTGCTCACACTGCTGACACCAATCAGATCCCTTTCACATGTCACTCTCCTGGCCATCGCAATTTCTGTGGCCCCTGTGACTCACAATCCTGAAAACTACTCAGTGTTTTCCATGAGGCAGATAGGAAGAAGTCAAGGTGAAGAGCTTTGGGTCAAACTGGCCGGGATCACAAAGCTAGAAGCTGAATCAGGCTGTGAGTAATGGTATCTCTTAACTTACCCCACTGTATTAGGGCTCTAAAACAATAAAACTTTTGTTGTTGTTGTTGTTCTTTCAAGACAGGGTTTCTCTGTGTAGCCCAGGCTGTCCTGGAACTCACTCTGTAGACCAGGCTGGTCTCAAACTCAGAAATCCGCCTGCCTCTGCCTCCCAAGTGCTGGGATTAAAGGTGTGCACCACCACCGCCCGGCTAAAACAATAAAAACTTATGTCAAGATTAACATGGAACAGAAACCGGTTTGCAAAGGAAAACCAATGTCCCACGTCTCCTTAGGGTCATCTAGGGAACAGAGCAGGCATGAGGCCGAGCTCCTGAAATACAAGATGCTACCCCCAGGTCTGGACACGTGGGGGCTCTTTTCTCAGCTTGCTGCAGACTTCCGACTTCTGTCTTCTGACTTCCGACTTCCTTTTTGAGAGCTCTTTGTCCTCTCATGATAAGCTGTTGATCTCCGTTCCAGGCCTAACTTGAAAGGCTTGACTTTGTTTTTAACATCTTCTTGTGGAAGCTGCTGGGATTTTTACGTAACCTGTACTATATTTTCCTTAGGCACGAATGAAACTGTCCTTGGGCTTCCTTTTGAGTCCGTTTCTGAATTCTTTTATTAAGGAAAGTAAGGACCGCCCAAAGAAACTTCGGTTTCCCCACAACACCACCTCTTCATTTTTAATACCTTTCTCTCCTCAGAAAACTAGTTCCACAGTGAAGACAGAAGGGAGCTTGATCTCTCATTCGCTGAGGAAACATGCAGGATGTCAAGAGCGCTTCTCCATTGTGTACTTGTGTTCATTCTCTTATCACCAAGCACCCCGAGCTCACTGACAAAAGGGCAGAGCATTAATTTAGAATTAATAGATAACAGCATGGAAATTGGAAGTCTGTGGTGCAGCTGGTGTGACTCATTACTCTAGTCATGACTAGACTCAAAGTGTGGGCTAATCAGGCCAGCTGTGCACACCCCCAGCCTCACTCTCACTAGGGACGTGGTGGATGACACTTCAGTAGCTCAGAGCAGGCAGTAGACAGTGGGGGTGCTGGGATGCCAGAGCTACTGTAGAGGTGGATCTGCACCTGGGTCAAGATGGCAGGTGGAACAGTTGCCTTTGAAGCATCATGCCCACCTCTCCTCACGGGTGAGTTTCTCAGGGAGGTGAAAACAGTCTCTCACCCCACAGTCCAAGTTCACTTTGCTTAGAGTGAAGGAGAGTCACCAGATAGGAATAGCACTTTCCCCTGAACCTTCTACCTGGCTGGTTAACTGGTTGGAATACGAATGGCTGCGGGGAGGTTGGAATGTTGCAGGTACAGATCCTAATCATAATTTATCTTGGACAATCTTTAACTTCCTCTTTAGCCGTTCTCTGCCATCCTTTGTGTCTGACCAAATATGCTTGTGACTATCAGGCAAAGAACCTCTGGACCAGTAGCTTCCATAAAACCAAGGATAATACATTTTTAAGCAACATCTGAGGCCCATGGGAGTGTTCCTTGCTTTGCTTCAACCCACCTCTCTGATGTTTCCGATGACGTTTTTGAAAAGTAGCTTGATTTATGATTCCATTTTTATTCCTATAAAAATGGAATCAAACTGTTATCACATTTGAACATTACACTTGGGGTGACTCAAATCTGCGCTCCCAGACCATGGTCATTCATATTGACTCTAAAACAAATTACTTCATCTGCCCTTTGAGGTGAGAATTATTTTTGCAGTGACAAAACAATGCCCAGAGTAAACCAACAGCCCCAAACATACTGGGAAATATTCTTGGGTTTACTACATAAATCCATTAATCACAGGGCATCATAACAGAGCGGTCAATCAAACAGCTATTAATCATGGACTGAGAGCCAGGTCTTATGCTTTGAAAATACACAGAGAAGAGAACTTAGCTAGAGGCCTGCAGTCCTTAGCTAGAGGCCACTGTGCAGCCACCAGCAACTTCCTGGGGTTTAGGTCTCAATGCAACAGTTAAGTATAAGTTAAAAACCTTGGCGTGTGGAGTGTCTTTAAACAAAAACTAAAGGTAAATCTCCACTGATGGTCAGTCTTCTCAGCCTCTGAACCTACCTCCTTCACAAGCTTCCTGGGACCTGAGATGCTTGAACCAGCCTTCCCACAAGTTTCCTAGGGTATGGCATGGTTCTTGTGACCAGAGATTTGCTGGGTATGGAGAATATAAGGGGCAGAAGGAGGGAGTTCTCAGTCAGGCAAGTGTAAACTTGAAGGATTAGGGATACATTTTCTTTTCATAAAAGAGAAATTTCATCGGTTCCAAAAAGTTTGGCTTCCATAACAACTTTTTGGTCCATTTCTCTGGTCCAGATCAACAATAGAGGCACAAGAAATACTCCCGCCCATCTGCCTCTGTAAGGCCAGGGTTTCCTAGGTTAACAAAGTAGACCTTCACGTGGCTGGTTCATCATCTCCTTCCTGAGGTGTGTAGGGAGGGCTAAATTCAAGCACAAACTGTCACCGAGTCTGGACACTGGTCCTAAGACAAGCAGCAGGCGACAACAGCCGCTGAGACCTGTGTGTCCTTAGACATTCAGATTTTCCCTGCTGCCTGATAATCTAAACTGGTTCCCAACCTGCCAGCGATGGAGGCTAAAACAGGCCCACATCAGCAGTTCTGTCTTTGTGATTCTCATTCTAAGTAATAATGCAAACATGGGGAAAATACATCTTTAATAAAAAGCAGAGGAAAGGGTGATAGGAGGAGGTAGAGAGAGATGGGGGGGAGGGGAAGGAGGGAGGGAGACAGAGAGAGAAAGAGACCAAGAGAGACTGCCAAGTCATTTGGGCTGGTTTTTCCTCAAAGACATAAATTCTGCCTTTTTCTTTTAGCTCATGTTTCTTGCTTAGCCAGTATTTTTATTAACGGGCAAAAATCCAGAATTCAACAATAACGTGGTTATGGCTTCCTGCCAAACTGCACCTCACATTTGGCTTAGCACTCACCATCCACGTGGATGAGCAAGGAGCCCTGGAGGGGAAGAGGGGCAGGACTCTCCGTGTTCTGACACGGGTGGCAACTGTCTCACACAGCTCATTATTTGCTCAAGAATATGTTCAAGGTTGAGGTTAAAAAGGAAGAGGCAAAAATATTGAGCGCATGCAAAATTGCATGGATGAGGGGGTTCTAAATGGCGGCAGCAGCTAGCAGTAAATCCCCTGGATGAGAGGCTCTCCAGGGAGCAGGCTCAGCCCACCCTCTTAGAGAGGGGCCAGTGGGGGAGCTTCAAGGCTGGCACGGAACTGTGGGGAGGGATGGATGCACATGACACTAGTGTCTCCCTGGGACAGTGATCTGACGCAGGAGAGGGCGGTGTTCTTGGAACTCAAGGATCAGGCAACCCAGAATATGAAGGGATTTCCTCAGGCAATGGCAGCAAGTAGCCTCAGGCATGGAGTGGGCCTGTCACCTGAGAGAAGAACCCCTAGCCCAATATACACGACCATGACCAGAAATCTCATCACAATGATGCCATCAGGGCTGCCAGGGGCAAGGACTATAGGCAGAGAATGTTTCTGCCCATGCCTGTAGAAATGAGATTGTGTTGTTTTATTTTATTTTAAATTAACTTTGCAGGCTAACACAAGAAGGATTGAGTTTTATTATGGCATATATATATATATATATATATATATATATATATATATATATATGCTATTCCATTTGGACCCCTATCCCCATTGTCCTCAGATGTCCCTCTCTGGCAGGTTTACTTCCTTCCTCAGATCTGTTTCCTGACCAGGTGTGTTCCAGTGTCTACTCACTTCCTGTGATGGTTTGTATATGCTTGGCCCATGGAGTGGCACTGGAGGTGTACTGTGTTGGAGTAGATGTGGCCTTGTTGGAATAGGTGTATCACTACGGGTGTGGACTTTAAGACTCTTGTTGTAGTTGCCTGGAATCCACTATTTTGCTAGCAGCCTTCAGATGAAGATATAGAACTCTCAGCTCCTCCTGCACCATGCCTGCCTGGATGCTGCCGTGTTCCCCACCTTGATGATACTGGACTGAATCTCTGAACCTGTAAGCCAGCCCCAATTAAATGTTTTCCTTATAGGACTTGCCTTGGTCATGGTATCTGTTCACAGCAGTAAAACCCTAACTAAGACACCCCCCATTCCCATTTGCCCTCTCATGATCCCTTTCCACATTCATGACTTCAATAGCTATTTTGCAGAGCAACATAGCCAGATACTCAAGAAGCAGAAAAACAGCTGGGCATGAGAAAACAAGAAAGGAACTCTAGGGAATGGGGAAGATGGACTGACATAAGGAACAAGTTCAGACAGGGTTGACCCAGTCCACCAGTCCAGGCATCAGTGTGGATGCCTCCAGCGTGGGGCCTTTTGGATGAGGTCCTTCACAACCCCTTTGGTCTTAAGGGACTTCTTTCAGTGTGGAGCTAAAAATGCCTGTACCTTGACTGTATTGGCTAAGCTAGGCATTGCTCGGCAGGAACTTGGTGGAACAGGGTCCCTGCTAGAGCTGACGGTGAGCAACTCCTGACTCTCTCTTCACTCCACACTGCCAGGGCCTACTTGTTACAGACATAGCTTGTGAAATGCTCCACGTCTATTCTGTGCTGGACACATCCTGCACTCTGGTGTGGACCATTGGTGAGTGACAAAAGGCAGCTGATGTGAGATGGGGATTTGTTGTGAAGGTTTCTGCTGTGGAAAGCATGCTGAAAGACAGACCATCCCATCCCATCCCAGACCAGACCAGACCAGACCAGCACAGCACAGCACAGCACAGCGCAGCCCAGCCCCGCACAGCACATCTCAGTACAGCCCAGCCCAGCACAGCACAGCACAGCACAGCACAGCACAGCACAGCAAGACCCCCAGGCATCCCTCATGTAGCAGAGGATCACTGGCTACCCTTCCCTCTGACCCTGCCCTCTTCCACCCCTGCTCATTCTATATGTGTCCTTTGCCCCCCCCCCCCTTGTCTCACAAGCACTGAAAGGTGCCTGGTGTGCTCAGAGAAGGAGGCCCAGCCAGCCTCCCAGTGTCCTGGCAGGTGGACACAGGAATCAGCTGTGAAGGGCTTTTACTGGACGTCCACCACAGACTCTGGAACAGCTGGCCACAGGCAGTGAAAAAGAATGGCTGGTAGCTAGTGTCTCTGGGGATGTTGGAAGCACCAGGAAGCCAGGGTCATGTGTAGCTTGCTACTGTAGACTGGCTTTTCACTGGAATCAGTTTCTAAGATGAGTATAGAGACACATCTGATGCCATAGCTTAGATACCAGGGATACTTAAAATGAAAGTTGGTCCAGACCAGGAAATGGTTAGGTCAGGGAGCTGACACTGGAAGACTTGGGCTCCTTGTTTTGCTCTCTTGGGATTCAATAAGGAAATAAGGCTCAATATCATCATGGCAAAGGCCCTTCCTTGCATGCTTCAGAGTTGAGCCCCCCAGGCGACTGGGGCAAACATGGTTTGGAAGTTCTATAGTGGAGGCATTGGTGCAGGCAGGTGCTGTTCATATCTGGCTCCTAATCCCAAGGAATTGAATTTCCAGAGAAAGCTCGAAAGAGCAAGAGCCGAGGGTGTGAACACAGAGGCAGACACGGGCCGGCCAGAAAACACTACCTGAGAGTGGGAGGCAGCTGCTGGCAATCATTCCTTCTTCCGCTTGCAAAAGGCCATCGAGATAATTAAATAACACCGTGTCAATAAATCCCCGCTGTCTCTGTATCTCCCTGGCACCACCATGGTGAGGAGAGGGAGAGGGTGGCACGAGGTTCTGCTGCCGTGGCTGCCGTGATAATGAACGTGGGTATGGATCTAAACTCCACTGCCGCACCTCTGGAGAAAAGCAGCCAGCCGCAAAAGCAATAAACAAACAAAAGTCAAGCAGGGAAAGTGAGAGCAGCCAACTCAGCCCCTTGACGGCACAGAAATAATATGACAAAGGCAGGCAAAGCAATACCACCCAGCGTGCCCAGCCTCAGAGTCACTCGAGATTTTGCACTGTGTGTGTGTGTGTGTGTATGACTATGCGTATATGAATATGTGGTGTGTGTACACGTGTTTGCGTGTGTTTCTGAGGGAATTTTCTCCTGAGTTCCTTTAGTCTGAATGGCTATCAATGTTTGCATTCATTTATATGACCAGTATTCTCATATTAGCTGCTATTGGGGCGTGCCTAATTACAGACAAGGTGGGATATACCTTGTGCAGTGTAGGGTTAAATTCATCTGAGGAGGAAAGATCAAATGTCTGAGGCAGAAGTCTTGGGTGTGGGAGGTAGCTACCGGAGAGTGGATGGGTCCCACTGCTTTGCTGTCTGCTTCGTGCCGTAAAGCTAACACAGTGTTGTTGTCCTGCAGAAGGCACTGTGGTGGCCATGGTAACTGCTCTTTCTACCGGTATGACTCAGTTCCAAGGAAGCAACACCTGAGGGAGCAGGGAGAGATTCATTCTAGCTCGTGGCTTCAGAGATTTCCACCAAGGGCCACTGGCCCATACCTTTCTGGCCCCTAAGAGGACACAGGGGATCATGGTGGAGAGGGAGTTGCCCACTCCATAGCATCCAGGAAGCAGGAAGATGGGGTGCATAAAAGTTCCTAATTAAAAAGAAAACTGCCCTTCAAGATACATCCATTGTGGGCAGCTTCCTTCACCCTGCCCACCTCCTAGGACACACTCAGCAATGGACTCATCAGTGGATTATAACACTGATAAACCAGTCATCTCCCAAGCCAGTCTCTTCCCAAATCCCATCAGCTAGTAAACAGTTACTTAGTACACAGGCACACAATGGCTCACTGTCCTGGCTTTCTGGAGTGATCATAACAGAGCATCATAGCCTGGCAGGGCTGACGAGCCATCAGTGAATTCTCACAGAGTTCTGAAGGCTGGAAGTACAAGGGAAAAGGGGTTCTCTTCCTGAGTGCAAACAGTACCTGCTCCCTACAGCCCTTGCAGTCTTCACTCTGCGTGTCTGCTTGGATCTCTCTGTGTAGAGACAGCAGCCATGTTGTGTTAAGACTCACATCCTCTCTGTTAACAATACACTCCACCGACGGTCATGTTCTGAAAGATGTAGGGTTACCGATTCAACATGAGAACCCAGGAGACAGAATTCATCTCCAATACTCAGGACACATCCTGCCAGCTACTTGTTTCCTAAGCATAGTGGTCCACGTTGTCTTGACATTTGGTCTACAGTGATGGACATGCCAACACCCTGCCCAGCCTCCATGACCAGTCAGCTAGTCATGGCTTTGTTGGTACCAAAGAGTCCTATGCAGCGCCCCCCCCCCCGCCATCTCTGATGCAGATGATGCAAGACATTCAATGTCCTTGGAAACTTCACACTGAGATGGGGTGGGCAATACAGGGGTGGGAAGTGCAGGAGTAGGCAGTGTGGGGGATGGGCAGTGTTGAGTGGACCCTGTGGGGGTGAGAATGCAGGGGTAGGCAGTGTAGGGGTGGGTAGTGCAAGGGGGGTGTACTATGAGGTGTCAACAGTGGGGAGGTGCATGAATGTGGATATTCAGAGCTATGGCTTGGGGCTGTGTAGGCACCTGGTCCAAGAATAAAGATGTGCAAGGAGAATTCTCAATGAAAGTAGGAAAATTTCAAGAAAACAAGACAGGAATCTTGTGACTTCCATTTCTTCAAAACACAGAACTGTCCTTTGAATTCGTTTTTATTCTCTCCCCAGGTGTAGTGGATAGCTACCAGTTTGCTTCAGGTTATCCATTACAGATGGCCATTGTTATTTATTTATACACCTCTAAGGAAAAACACACTTTTGCCACATGCCATGTGGCTTGTCCTTGTTCATGTGACTCCCCCTAGCCCCCAGAATACAAATTCTGTGATGCTCTGAATAAAGCTGGTTACCACATGAGACTTTAGTCACCTCATTTATGGGCTCCATTCTCCAGGTTGCACCACCTCTAGGATGGGAGTGTGGGAGTGGTGTAGCTGTGAGATGTAGGCTGAGGGTCTGCAGAGCAGAAGCTGAGGAAGACCCCATTCTACAGCACCTGTGTGAAGGAAGGAGGAAATGAACTCGCTCATGGGTACAATGAGCAGGACCTGTAGTCTGTCCAGAGAGGGAGCGGCTGACTTACGGAAGGTCAACAAAGTTCTCTGGAGGAAGGGGCAGTGCACCCTGGATGAAGGTAGAGGATTCTCCCTTCCCCTGCTGAGGTACAACTTTGAGCAGCTGTGCACCAGGCCCTCTTGGCCAGGGCCAGCTCAGCCTGACTACATCTCTCTGTCCTAGGACACTCCCAGCCCTGGACAGGAGGCTCCCTGCAGGAATACACTGATCTTCTCTTGGGAAATAAAAGTGTCCCATATAGTGTTCCACAGAGTGACTGACTCTTCACCCCAAGGGCCAGATGAGCTGATACCCTGAATGAAGAGCTAAGGAAGCCTCCTTTAGTTCCCACTTTTCCACTTAACACTGTCACCAGGGGTGACTTAATTAACTTCTCTGAGTATCCCTGGTGATCTTTGAGAGTGCTGAAGCAATAGACTGCTTCCAAGGTTGTCAGAGGGTGGGACAGTCTATTAGTGGAATTAATTACATCGGCATATTCAAATAGTTAATGTATGTACATATGATTATCTCAGACACCCATACAAAACACATTCTATAATCCACCATGATCTTTCAGGAGGGACTCAGGAAAACAGGAACACATTAGGGAAGTTCTTTACTGTGCCTGGACTGAGTACCAGAGCTCACAGGAACCATTTGGAGGTAGTCCCACTGAAGTCACATGGAAGCCAGGATTTCTGCTCTTTCCAATAATGATCAGCACTGACCGGAATGTTCCCCACATTGCTGACCTGGAGTCTCCTCGCTGAGATGAGAATAATAGTACAGAAATGAGTGAGAGGAAGCCGGCGTTTGCCAACCATGTAATTAGCTATGTAGAAGATCCAGGAGGATGAATGGAAAGCCCTTTGCAAGCTGCATGAAGTGGTCATAGGAATGGTAAACAACTGGAAGGAGCAATTAGAATGTGCCAGAAGGAAACCTCATGCTGGAGATGCCAATTAAAACTAGAGGCAAGATTCAAAACATGATCCCCCAAATATAGGTGAAATGCATATGAAATTTATAACAATTTCCAGAACATAAAAGGCAAATGAGCCAAAGGGTAGGCTCGTTTGGGGTCTAGGGATGAAGCTTGTGGGCTGAGAACAAGCTAGTCATTCTGGAAGCAACTACAGATTAATACCATACCTGGGAACTCATCATGGGCAACTGACTAACCCAGTTATAGAATTTATGGGAAAAAACACCCAAAACCTATGACCAGCACTGGGAAGATTTTATAAAGAGAGGTCTTATCCATGTTGATACTAAAGGGTTGAAGCATATCAGTAAATACACAGTATTCATATATCATGGAAAACTATGAGGAAAAATCAGGTTCAATATCCTTAGAAGACCAAGAGGCTAAAATCAGTCATTGAAAACCTCCCCATAAACACAATCAAGACAAACAACTGTCTAGAAGATGTTTGCAAACTACAGAGTCAACAAGAAGGAAATTTTCTCCAAGGCAGAGCAGGTAGAGTTCCAGCAAAACACCACTGGAACCTCACACAGAGTGGGCTGAGACCTGACAAGAGAGCAAGAGACAATAAGGGGGTGGGGTGGGTGTCAAACATTAAATTACACAGAGACAGTGCAACCTTAACAAATTAAGCAAGTATCCATTAAATTCTACTAAAAATGAACAATGATAGAGCTCCCAGAGGAGCTGAGATGTTCTGTGAGTCTCCCTCTAGGTACACAAGCACAAGGTACACAAGCACAAGGACCAGAGGAGTTCTGATCCTGGCACCCACTCAAAAGCTGCTGGGGGTGTCAGTCCCTGTAGAGTCCCAGTCCACAGGGAGCAGAGGCAAGGCATCCTGAGCAAGCTGGCTTATCCAAAGCAGCCAAAATGCCAACCCCCTGTCTCAGGGACAGGCTCTGCCTCAGTAGTGAAATGGAGAGAGGCCCACCTCAGGCTGCTACACACATGCACAAACATGTGCACATGCAGTCACCCAGGTGAACATGCAATAGGCACACATCATATACAACACTACCACCATATGCACACACGCCATACACACATGTACACCATACAGACACACGTACTCACCATATACAACACTCCCACCATACATACACACACACACACACACACACACACACATACACACACACAGCATAAATATGAATGGTTTTTACATCTACAATAAAATGCCTGCAAACCAGCATAAAAGAGATTCTAAATGAAGAAGCCTAGTTTAGAAAGTCTGAATTTAGTAAGTCTAATTCAGGCTGAAGTGATGGCTTTTACCTACATCAAAACCACAATCTAAGGGGAAAGGAATTAGCCCTCCCTGATAGACTTCCCCTTCCTACTGGCCTTCCTGACCATAAACCAGTACACTCAGCTGGTGTGTGGGAAGGAGAGGAAGGCATGTCATAGGGACCGGTGTGTTATGGTATGGCAGAAGCCAACGGACACAGATCTCTTCCCAGGCTGCCAACCTGTTCTTCTACCTCAGTGACTACCGTCCTCCCTGCAGCAGAGCTCTGAACCCAGAGATGGTATCCTCAAAGGGACAGCATTTTCAGAAGAGGGGAGGAAAGCAGCCGGTGGGTACACACCAACCTAATAGGTGAGCTCTGTTTTCAGGGGCATGTGTGTGCATCATGTGTGCATTCACAGGCGATGAGCTTCATAGGCACAGCCGCAAACAAGGGGAGGGCTAGCATGAACCACCAAAATTGTCTTCTGTATAATGCTCATAGGTCATGTGGTGGTTTGAATGATAATGACTCCCATAGCCTTATAGATTTGAATGCTTAGTCATCAGGGAGTGGCGCTACTTGAGAAGGAGTAGGAGGAGGGTCCTTGTTGAAGGGAGTGTGCTGTGCCACTGGGGGTGGCTTTGAGTTTTCAAAAGTCCAAGCTAGACCTCATGTCTTTCTTTACTTGCTGTCTACAGAACACTAAGCTACGTCTCCATCGTCAAGGCTGCCTGTGTGTGGCATGTTCCCTGCCCGTGAGTGTAGCAGATGAAACCTCTGGAGCTGTAAGCAAGACCCAATTAAATACTTTCTTTATAAGGGTTGCCTTGGTCACGAGGACTGTGATAGTTTGCATATGCTTGGCCCAGGGAGTGACGCTACTAGGTAAGAGGTGTGGCCTTGTTGGGATTGGTGTGTCACTGTGGGCATGGGCTCAAGACCATCACTCTAGCTGTCAGTCTTCCACTAGCAGCCTTCAGATCAAGATGCAGAACTCTCAGCTATGTCTGCACCATGCCTGCCTGGATGCTGCCATACTCCTGCCTTGATGATAATGGACTGAACCTCTGAACCTGTAAGCCAGCCCCGATCAAATGTTGTTCCCATAAAAGTTGCCTTGGTTGGTGTCTGTTCACAGCAGTAAAACCCTAACTAAGACAGAGTTTCTTCACATCAATAGAGCGGTGACTAAGACATATGCCCTCCCTGAATCCTCACAAAGATATAGAAATAAACTTTAAAAGTGGTAACAGATTCATAAAACATTAAATGACAAGGGATTTTTAGAGCATGTCTAGTTTAGCACTCAGACACAATTTTCTTGGATTCCCTCAAATCACAAACCAAATGTCTCAATACATTGCCCAGGTTCTGGGTGGCGGGTAACAGCACACATGCATAGTTGATGTTGTCCTGACATGTCAGCCTTGAGACGCAGTGACACTAATCTTCCTCCCAGCATATATCCTGTGACATCATCGCCAATGTGAGGCCTTAGGCCCTGACTTCCAAGTCCAGCAGCTTGGGAAAAGCGGGCCTTCTAGAGAATCAATCTGCTTCATGGGACACTACAGTGTCACATGATGCTTTTCCTTAAACAGATGAAAGGAATTAAGGAATTTGGAATACAAAGTTTATTTGAAGCTAAGTTTCTCTGTCTCTGGAGTGTTTTCCCCTCTGGTGTGAAGGCTGACAACCTGCTATGCCAGATTTGTTTCTTTCCCTCCTTTAATATATTTTTCAGTTTCATCTTTTCAGAGAAGGAAGAGGCACACACTAACCATGGGAGATTCTGAGGCATGCAGGAACCCCTGGGGAGTGTTTATCAAAGGACCTGGAAGGTTTGGGGGGCAGAACTGACTAAGCCTTAGGCTAGAAGGCAGAGATGCAAGAGGAGGGAGGAGAGCTTGAAAACAGACGCTCTTATTCTGTGTGGATGACAAAAGGGAAAACTTTTATAAAAGGGGTTATTAAAATTCAGAGATGCCAGATGCCTCCAGCAAGCTTCCTAGGGGAATTGAGTGTGAGGCCTTTCATTTCAGAGCTCTAAACAACAGGGACTTCCACTTTCAATTTTAGTAGAAAAATGTAGGCTTTCTACATTTCTCCATACAAAAAGGGGTGTTTACGAAGAAGTGTTGCCATATGTATATGTGCAACTTCCAATATGTTTTCCAATATATTTGCTAATAGAAAATACATATGTTTTTAAAATCAGCATCCTGTTTCCAAAGTTTTAAAGTTCTCCATAATATCTGTGTATAAATGGCAAAAGCAAAGATCTCTCTTATTTTTATAATTTGTCAGACCTCAAAAACATGAGTAGTATTTTCTACTATAGCAATACAGCATGGTGAACATGGTTTGTAGTGCTGACATGCTTCATTAAGGAGCTCCCTGAGGGAGAGCTGTGTTGTTACAGGAAGAACAGATACGTAAATATTCAGATCTGGTAGAAGTGGCTTCAGGGAGGTGATGCTTTTGTCTTGATACACACACTGAGACAATGATTTAGGAGCGTGTGTGTGTGTGTGTGTGTGTGTGTGTGTGTGTGTAAACACACACATAAACTCTTTGGAAATGAACGATAACTTCTAAAACCTCATTGTGGTTATCATCATGACCACCATACAGCTACCATCAACATCATCATAAGTATCATCACTGTAGCCATTGTTATCAACCTCATCTTATGCTCATTCATTAACACTATGACCACTACAATCAACATCAGCACATTTATCACCATCACCAAGGCAGCCATCACCATTGCCTCTGCCACCGTTATCACTGTTATCACCAGCATCATCACTTTCATCACCTAACTAAATCCAGGAGAAATTCCTATTCATGTGATGTCTTGGTTCTTCACTTTAGAAGGAAAGTCTTGGTCCCATTAGGATCTGTTTCCCAGGTATTATACTGCTTTACCCATAATTTTGGAAAAAGATCTGGGATCTGCAGGAGAGTGTTTGGTGCCTTCTGTGTTGGGTTATCTCTGTGGATTAAGGTGCTTTTTCTTAAGAAGTCCCCTCTTCAGTGAATGATGCCATGAGAATGTCAGATGAGAAACAAATTAAGGAGTAAGTGTGACAAACTTTTCCAGCTGGGGGAACATAAGCACAAGAGCAGATACATACCTAGGAGAGTAGTAAGAACGGACGGCCCCGTGCCTGATGAGCACAAGCCTAGAGCTGGACAGAACACAGACACTGCTGATTTGAGAACCCAGAGGATAAAGAGAGGCAGCTGCACTGAAGAAGATCTGAATTCATGGCAACAACACTACCACCCTGGACGCAAGACAGCCAGAAATTCATGTGCAGGCATCACTGTAGACAAAGGATCCATCAATCCAATCAAGTGACAGTCAAATCAACCGTTTTCAGAAGACCTTCATCGCTAAATTAACTGAACTAAAGTTATCTACAATAATGTCATCTCAAAATCCTTAGAGTCACTTCTGCAAAGTCTTTAAGCCATTTCATTGGCTGCATCTTACAGGTCAATCCATGATTAACATGCCATCACCACTACAACATCTTTATGGGTAACTCCATGACTAACACCCCATCACTGCAGGGGCATCATCCCTTCAGACAAACTTTGGCGTTTAACTCTATGCACTTCAAAAAACTAACCATCCTTTCCAATTCAGCACAACATTGCCAGATCACTTACTTTGGCAATAGCCAACAGCTCTCTACCTGGACTTAAGACCTGTTCAACAAGAGGGAAATCACACATGGCACTGGAAACCTAGACAACTACTCAATAGTGAAGTTGTGGTTACTAGGGGAGAATCAATAGCCATGTAAACATTTATTCTTACACCTACAGATGACTGTAGCCTTCGGTCCTCATCAAGGATATTTCCCTTTGCGACAGATAGATACTGAAAAAGAAAACTATAACCAATCGTAATGTAGAGCTGTGGAGCCCAATCCAAATGGATGCATCTACAAATAACTCCCAACACAGAGATCACTGAGGAAGCGTGAGGGGTATCGTAAGAGCCAGAGGATGAGGGGATTGTGCTATGCGATTGTGTCTCCTGGTAATGTCAAAAGCTCACTTGTAAAATTCCACCAACATGACTATCTAAAGATGAACTGGACGGGGATGACACCTATGGACAATGCAAAGTTGATGAGGGCAATACCAAGAGCCCTCAACACCATACAAAGAACTACAGGCAACTGAGGAAATCTGGGAGCAGGAGAGGGGGCCTTCTCCAGGGAAGAGAACACCAATTGGCTGTCTAGTGCCAAACAGCCCTGAAAATGTACATATGAGTAACATTATATGGACTGAGCAAATTGTATTTTAAAATATGTTTGTATATGCATATAAGGATACAGTAACAATTGGTGAAAAAGAGGCCATGAATTTGAAAGAGAGTAGAGAGGGATATATGGAGGGTTCAGAGGGAATGAAAAATATTGTAATTAAATTATAATATCGGAAAGTCAAACAAACAAACTTTACAGCCTTCCGTAACCTTAAGTACCTCCTAATGACATTAGTCCATATATTCAGGTGGAGGAAAGACCGAGGCTGTGGCATAGGTTGCATGTAGGCAGCAATTGGTCCAAGTATAAAGAAATAAAGTGAGAAATAGTGTCATCTTTTGGTTTTCTTATAGAGATTTAGAATAAAGGCAAACAAAGAAGAGAAACGTAATGGGCCCACAGAAGATTCTCGGTGTTCTTAAGCTCATTATTCAGTAATGAGAGCAAAGCAAACCAGTTAGCTGAACCTAAGCAAACCATTACAATTTTAATACAAATATAAACCACCGCAGTCATAAACAATAGGCGTTCCGTCGACATCCCCTGCTGAGATGATTCAGAAGATGATGAACTATGAAATGAGGCAGAGCTGATTAAGATCGACCCTTGGTTATGTGACCTTTTTATCTGGAAACCGGGGAGCATATTAGAACCAAGTTTGCCTGCTCAGAAGTTTCTACAGCCTCTGAAGGAACCAAGCTAATTAGACGTGAAATATCAACTGGAGAGCAATTACAGCCTGACAGGAAAGTACCCCAGCAGTGCTGCACATTTTAGAAATTTATACTTTTAAGCAAATCTTCAGTTTGTCTCTGTACTGTGAGTTTAGAAGCAGTGGCATAGCCTGGTGGTAACTTTCAGTGTGGAGCCCTGCCATATATTCCTGTATTTATTTGTATGTCTCCTCTGCATCCTTTCCCATATGCCTGTCCAGTTTTTTTTTTTTTTCTGCTAACAAGGAAAAGCATGTCTTGGTTGATTGTAGCAGTTTGGCAGAGTCTTATTTCCAAGCACAGAAAAATTCAAGTGAATTAATTAATCTGCAAACTCCAGTCATTATCTGGTGCCCATCTCGATGAGTAGCTAGGGCTTTTTTTAAAAAACATATTTTTTTATTTTTAAACTTATGTGTGACTGTGTGTCTCTCTGTGTGTTGTGTGAATGTGAGAGCAGGTGTCTTAGAGCCTGGAGGAGTAAGATTTCCCCAGAGATGGAGATACAGTCAGTTTTGAACTGTCTGACATGAGTGCTAGGAACAGAACTCAGATCCTCTGCAAGAGTAATAAGCGCTCCTAACTACTGAGCCATCTCGCCAGCCTCAGCTGAAGTATTCTAAAATCATCTTTTGTTCGGAGCCTAGCTTAGAACAAGGACTTGGGTACAGTCATTTTATGTGAGAATGGAGATGATTCACACTGGGAGATGGTGCAGGCTTCACTGAGACAGCATGGGTGGGCATGACCCGGAGGACAGAACCCTGCAGTTCCCACTCTTACATTCTGTTGGTCATGTGAGAAAGTCACACTGGCTTTGCAAAACCAAGCAAGCAAGGAAGCCCGCAACCATGTAGAGCAATTCACCAGCAAAGGCTCTCTCGATCCCTGGCCTGATCCAGGAAGCTTTAATATTTTAATATTTCCAGGTCGTGTGCTCACTGAATCACAAGTATAATGCACCTGTCAGCAAAGCAAGCTGTCACTTCCTCGTGATCTATACTGCTTTTATTTTATTGAAAATGGAGAGAGAAGACACTTGAAGTCTTTAACTCGAGCTATCTTCAGGATTTGTCTTTCTTGCTTAACTGAAATTTATCACTGCTGCAGGGTGTAAATATGGCCGGAAAAAATGTCAAAACACTATTTTACTATTTTACAGTTTCACATTACTGTAGCTCATTAGGCTTGGGGAGTATGCCTAATTACAACGGAGCTTGTGTGTATGTGAATGTCTCATTCATCAATTATATGCTCAGAGACCAAGCGACCATCACACAAACAGTGGAAGCTACAAAGTAGGGACTGGACAGGGCTTGGCCTGTGCTGTCCAGTCTTGCAGAAGCAGCTTTCAGATTCTGAATTGCTGCCATGGGTCTGACTTGAGGAATGGTATTTGCTTGACTCGTTTCGGAGTTCACGCACTCATCATGCCAATTCCTTTCACTTGTTTCTATAAAAGCTATTATTATTATTATTATTATTATTATTATTATTATTACAAATGTGAGTAGCAGAGATGATTGAGTGAATGGCCTCACTCATGCTAGACAAGTATTCTCCCACAAAGATATAGCCTCATCTCATTAAAAATCAATTTAGACAGAACCACTCACTCTATCCTTGAACTGCAGCTTAGTAGATCCTTGAATTTGCCATCCTCCTGCTTCAGCCTCCATGGAAGCTGGAGTTATGGCCTAGACAGACCTGGAGTTGTATAGAATCTTTGACCAGAACTTTCCATCACATACTTTCACTTCTTTTCAGAATTCAAACTTTCTGAAAATCATCTCTGGAGCAGACTTCAAACATCTGAGGTATACATTAGTAATATATGTTATGTGCGAGTGCACCCCCCACACACACACATACACTTGTTCAGACGTTCCCAGACTTGTGCTACCTGTGAGCTCTAGAATCAAAGTCATCTAACTTTTAAGTGTCTCCAGATAACAAGAAGTTGGATCCAAAACTGGGAATTTTAATCGTATGCCAATGGAAAAAGAGCACGGCCTGTGAGACTGTGGCTGGCCCAGATGGACATTGATTTTCAGAGCAGAGTTCTTGCCGATGATAGAAAAGCACTCTCTCTTCACCTCCTTGCAGTTCTGTTGGGGATCTCCATCACATCTCTGGACTCCTGGAGCCCTTCCTGCCTTCACATTAGGTTCCCCTGGATACCCAATCACCTCCCCATCCATCTGCACCCCTGGCATTAGCCAGAGATATCTCTTATTTTCTTAGGTCTTGATTTGTTCAAACCAGAACCTTCCAGATAGACACATTGGGTCGAATCTTGTTTTATGATATTTGGCTGTTACAGAGCTTATGTTGTTCCAGGACCTCCAACAGAGCCTAATGTCTAGTTCTGGCATGGGTCCTGTATGCATGAACGGTAGCAAGACACAGCATTGTGGCTCCCAAGTTTGAGTCTGTAGTCAGACTTCAAGGAAAACATTCTATCTGCAGAGTGTGGATGAGGGATGGTAAAGAAATTCATAGGGTTAAATGGCTAGGGAGTAATGGGTATTCTGCAGCAGGCATGCACGCAGAACTCTTGCATCTTACAAGGAACTTCTCCTGTAGCTGCTGCTATGAGGCAGCTCCAGTGCAGAGTTTGGCCTGCTCACTGTGCTCATACATGGAGAGCACTGAGACTTCACATGAGCTCACCCTCCCTTCACATGAACTCACCCCTCCCTTCACATGAACTCATCCCTCCCTTCACATGAGCTCACCCCTCCCTTCACATGAACTCACCCCTCCCTTCACATGAGTTCACCCTCCCTTCATATGAACTCACCC
>NC_034600.1:2387573-2388492 GCF_900095145.1 Mus pahari | reverse complement strand
TCCCTTCACATGAACTCACCCCTCCCTTCACATGAGCTCACCCTCCCTTCACATGAACTCACCCCTCCCTTCACATGAACTCACCCTTCCCTTCACATGAACTCACCCCTCCCTTCACATGAACTCACCCCTCCCTTCACATGAACTCACCCCTCCCTTCACATGGACTCACCTTCCCTTCATATATAGCCATTCCTTTGTTCATATAAGGCCATCCCTTCCTCTCGCTCTGCCCTAGAAGTGTGACAATTATCCTCTTCCTAGGCCTCTTACTCCCTCTGTTTCCATACTTCCCCTGTCGTGCCTCCAGTGCAGGTTCTTTGTGGGATGCAGTGGTCCTCTGATGCTGCTGGACATGGCTCTTTCTAGCAAGAGCTCAGAGGAATCACTGTACCACGTTCTTTAACATGTAATTCATCTTCAAGCTGAGTTGTTAAAAAGATGAGTCCCTTATCAACCTTTGTCTTCATAGCAGGGAGCCATCCACCACCTCTGGGTAATTGTGGAAGAGCCCATATGGTCTTCCAAAATGAAACTGTTTACTACCCTCAGACCTTCTGAGGGGAAAACATATGGATTCCTGTGATATTGATCAGTGGGTGCCATAGGCTAGCATTTCACAGAGGTATTACCAGAGTGATCTGTAAGCACACTATAAGAAAGCCACGAAGCCAAATATAGAAGTGGATGCCCACAGTCATCTATAGGATAGAACACAGATACCCCAATGGAGGAGCTAGAGAAATTACCCAAGGAACTGAAGGGGTCTGCAACCCTATAGGTGAAACAATATGAACTAATCAGTACCCCCAGAGCTCGTGTCTCTAGCCTCATATATAGCAGAAGATGGCCTAGTCAGCCATCATTGGGAAGAGATGCCCCTTGGTCTCGCAAACTTTATATGCCCCATACAGGGGAA
>NC_034600.1:2383750-2387563 GCF_900095145.1 Mus pahari | reverse complement strand
GAGTGGGTGGGCAGGGGAGCAGGGTAGGGGAAGGGTATAGGGGACATTCGGGATAGCATTTGAAATGTAAATGAAGAAAATATCTAATAAAATAAGTTAAAAAAAAAAAAAAAGCCACGAAGCACCCAGCAGAGAGCCTGCTTAGTACCACAGAGCATGAGAGACACTTCCGGAGTAGAAAGTCTTAGTGCTTAATTTCAACTAACAATCTGCCAGAGCCCTAGATCTTTTCAAACTTAACATTTTCAGCCAACGAAAACATTACCCAAGGCCAACACCAGTGTGCCAAGTATGATCATTAGGGTTTTAATTAAGATATCAGAATATAAATCCCAGCATCTTCTCCATCTACTGGTGGGCGGTGCTGAACTAGTTGATTAAACCCCCTGATGTGATGTTCAACCTTTGTAGGCTGAGAAAATGAAAGATGCATGCACTGGCATTCATTTTGCATCAATCACCTTATTATTTTTTTAAAAAATTAGGTGCACATTTGAGTAAATGTGTCTGAGTGCCTGTGGAGGGGAGAAATCATCAGGTTCCCCAGAACTGGAATCACAGGTAATTGTGTGTCACCTGATGTGGTGCCTGGAACTGAGTTCAGAGCCTTTGGAAGAGTGCTGAGCCATCTCTGTAGCCCTTTATCCCAGTGGTCTGAGGAGAAAACCGTGTGTGCACCTGCCCTCCCAATGCCACATTCTTTGAAAAGTCACTCAGAGGGGAACATCTGAAAGTCCGCTGACTCCACATAAAAGGTGTCTGTGAAGCTCCATGGAACAATCAGAGTCTAAGGCACTGTGAAAAACACAAGGTGAGTGAGCCCCTGGTCCACCTTGTCACATGACTGGTGAATACTCTCACATCAGTGAATGCACTCTTCAGCAATGACCCTCTACTCTGAAGGGTTGACACCTCAGGTCCGCCCAGGGGGCTGGGTGATAAGAAGACAAGGAGTCCATGTGTCCTTGGTCCTTCTGGTTTAGTAAAAGGATAGGCAGGAAGGAGTGACGTAGAGTACACACTTGAGAACCTTTTAATCTGCCCAACTGTCCATGGTTCCTATTCATTTCTTTGAGAAGGCAAAATGGTACAGCCACTTTGGAAATGGTCAAGTAGCTCCCCAAACTATTACACACGTGTGCCCTGCAGCCAAAAGCTCGGATTTTTGTTATATGCTTCCCCAACATGAAAACCTATTTGCACGGGCAGGAGTCTGTGTCCTGATGTTTATAACAGCATTGGTTAAAATACCCAAGATCTCTCTATATAACCGGAGTCTACATCAGTTGATGAATACATGAAGAAGTGCCATGCATCTGTGCGGCAAGATATTATTTGATCTCTAAAGAAATGAAGCCCAGTTAAATCCTATAACATCCATGACCCCTGTAAACAATGAATTCCACGAAAGGAGCTGCCCAGAAAGGCACGGGTGCTACATGATCACAGACACGTGAACATCCACAGTAGAAGAGTCTATGGTAACAAGACATTGATGAATATCAAAGACAGGGGTGTGTGCGTGATGACTAGTGTTGACTCTCAACTTGACAGGTCTGGGAAGCATTTAGGAGGCATGCCTCACAGGTGTGGAGAATTATTTAGATTAGGTTAACCTCTTGGCATACTTGGGAGGGATTATCTTGATCCAGGTTCATTGAAGGCCCAATCTACAGGAGAACTCATGTCTCTGGCTGCGTAAAAGGGAGCTATGCACCAGCGATGATCACTCTTTCAGTGTGATCCCCAGGACAGTGTGACCAGCTGCCTCAATAGTTTCCCATATGATGGATATACCCTTATGTCAGCCAAGAAAATTCATTCTCACATTGCCTGTATGCCTGTGTTTTGTCACAGCAAACTATACAAATAACTAAGGTGGGAAGAGAGGAAGTTGAGACAGAGGGGTAACAGGAAAGGTAACGGGATTTCTTTGGAGGTGCTAGGAATGTTCTAGAACCAACTGTGCTGATTCTCACACATACCCATGAATATACAAAAGCACTAAGCTGCATGCTTTGAACTGTGACTAGGATGGTGGTTGTGTGAGGGTTGAAACCCAGGCAAACAGCTTAAACTCTCATGGTCTCATGGTTAAACCCAGGCAAGGCTTAAACTCTCATGGTCTCATGGTTAAACCCAGGCAAGGCTTAAACTCTCATGGTCCTAGCCATGGCTTTCTCTCTTCACCGTTCTGAGCAAAGGACTGCAGGCTTCTGGATTTTAATGTGGGAACACCTTTGAGGATACAGAGAAACTGTGTGAGGTAGCCTACTTCCTCCTCCATGACAGGTAATAGCAAACCTGAGAAC
The DNA here is from genome assembly GCF_900095145.1 of Mus pahari. NCBI lineage: Eukaryota > Metazoa > Chordata > Mammalia > Rodentia > Muridae > Mus > Mus pahari. The sequence continues at coordinate 2,385,251 of NC_034600.1, read as the reverse complement.
AGCGGTATGACACGCCTGTGCTCCCTTTTAACAAGCATTTGTCATCCCAATGTGGGGAACATTGACAACAGTCACTAGGCAAGGGAGAACAGGAGACTAAAGCCATGGGATCCATTTCCCAGCCCCACCTCTGCTGCTAGGGCCTGGTCATTTATGGCTGTGCTCAAGTTTGAGAGCTGCTCACCTGACTTGCTTTGTCCCGGGTTCCCTGCCTGAAGAAAATCAGCACAAGGAATCTCTTTCTGGGTCTCCTTGCCTGCAGCGGAGTGTCCTGTAAATAATTACACATGAAAGATCTGGCAACCATGGAGCAGTCATATTCCAGGAAAGAGCTGGTTAACTGAATTTGGTCTCTCTGACTGCTAAACCCCCCAGAGTTTGCTGTGAGCAGTGGAGGGAAGCAGGCTGGATTCTTGTCTCATGCAATGTTTATATCTCGTTGTTTCCTGAGAGCAGCCTCAGCTCATGGTGATGTGAGCATAAACCCAGATTTCTACTTCTCCATTAGAAGTAGAAGTCACTGGAGCCTTAGGGTTCTTTATAGAGTTACATTTTAAGGGGATCACAGGACTGAGGCAGTAAAAGCCAAAATTAAAACATGGATATTGTTGACACAGAGGGTGCCAATGGGGTAACCCTTCCAGGGTAGTCAGTCAGAGCTCATAAAAAATCATGAATCCTTGTAGCTTCCACTATAGAGCTCAGTGGACAGAGCCCAGGACATCAGTGCTACATAGTCCCTCTGGTCTTGGCCATAGCTATCTTGTCTCTCAGTCAAAAAAATGCAGGCTGCTTCTGTCATCCCCTGGGTTTGTCTTAAGATCCATAGGCTCAAACTTTGGATCTTGCTAGTCTCCGAAGGCAAAGCCTGATTTCATTTCCCACAATTAAATGTCTGTTCCTCCTTTACCATCCCAGAGTCATCTAACAGACATGCTTCCAGGAAGATCTGCCAACTTGCCAAAAGGCAGACAAGACCCATTGTGTCAGATAGATAGATAGATATTATATATGGTGGTTTAAATTTGAAATTTATCCTTTAAATCTCAGCCAGAAAAGCAGACAAAAGCATACCTGTCTATGAGTGACACTGACAATGGCTACTCTCCCTGGAGTACCCTGCCCATTGAAATGAGGAGGGAAGTGACAGGTCTCTCTGAGATCCAGTGTCACATTTTAAGGAATGGAAATTCTACATTCTGACTTACTGATGTATAAGAGGGAAGTTTTACTGGTATTTCTGAGATACAAGTACTGTGATAGTGTGCAAGCACACACATAAATATACCTCACCCATCCCCCACACATAGAGGGGAAGGAGAGGAAAAGGGAGGAGAAGAGAGAATGAGGAAGGGAGGGAGGGAGGAGAAACAATTTGGCAGACTTTATAGTTCTTTTTTTTTCCTCTGATTTTTTTTTTATTTTCTTTATTTACATTTCAAATGCTATCCCGAAAGTTCCCTATACCCTCCCCCCCGCACTCCCCTACCCACCCACTCCC
>NC_034600.1:2312402-2383420 GCF_900095145.1 Mus pahari | reverse complement strand
TATGAGCATCCACTTCTGTGTTTGCCAGTCACTGGCATAGCCTCACAAGAGGCCGCTATAGCAGGGTCCCTTCAGCAGAATCTTGCTGGTATAGTTCTTAATGGGTCTTCCTGTTATTGTCCTTCAAACTATCGAGTACCTCTGGAGAGTAATGCCATCCTTACCCCAGGGAGAATCCCTAAATGTGCTTCAGTGCCCCCACAGGAAAGACAAGGCAAGAATTAATGCAAGTCTTCAGTCATCCCTTGGAATCTGAACAAATGCACAGACCACCAGAAGGAGATCTATTTTTGTTTGGTAAAGTGGCAAAGTGATGTCATCGATAACCTAGAAAATGGGGCGGCAGCCAGGGAAGTCTGAAGGGAGCCTGACAGCCTGAGCTAACCAAGTTTGGACCAATCATAGGGACTCTGGTTCTTGTTTGTTTGATTGATTGATTGATTGATTTTTGTTTGTGTGGTATTCCTTTGTTCCCGGAGACTACCTCTCAGCCCCAGTGAAGTACTGCTAATTGGCAGTGAAGTACTGCCCTTGGTTCAAGTCTTGTTCTGGAATCATTCTCCCCCAACAAAAGCAGCAGTCCAGAAAGATTTACAGTATTGGATTGTCCAAAGAGCTGAAGTTCAAACAAAGTCATTGCTTTCTTCCATGGAAGATGTACATAGGATAAAGCGCCAAGACAGATGGCACTGCCCACGGTGACACTGGCTGAATTGTCTTTCAGCAGCTGGAAGTATTGCCTATTATTTATGTCATTCTTTTTCTGCAAAATAAAACAAACCAGACCGTTAATCTACCATGGATGAATATTATTATATGCCTTAGAAGGTTTGCAGAGGCAAATTGGGTTCACTGTGGAGAATGTCTCGCTCCCTGTTTCATATTGAAATGCCTAGAAGTCTCCCAAGAGACCATGTCAAGGATGAAATTTATCCACTGCACTGCATTTGCTAATTTCATGAGCGTTCTGATCTCATCTACATGGCTTAATATAGAAATTCTTTGAACCTGAACAGACATACAAAAATGTGGAATTTATTCAATGCCATTTTCTGGAAAAATATAGCCATACAACTGCCAGTTCTCTCTCTCTCTCTCTCTCTCTCTCTCTCTCTCTCTCTCTCTCTCTCTCTGTATGTGTGTGTGTGTGTTGCACAAATACATATTCAGTTCAGATCTACTGAAACAAAAATCTACTTGGCTCTTCCTTATAGAGTAAGATCTCCTAAATTTCTCCTGACTTATTTCCCCTTATTTTGGACAGAGAAAGGCTGTGCTTAAAATGTCAGCATTTTGCACAGAAAAATCATTAATTAATTCTCCATCATAATTTTCAAACTTCCAAGCAAATAGTAAAGATAAATGAGTGTTTTGGAATTGGGGGTTGGTGGGAAAAGACCCTTCACCAGTGGCTTTGACATGCTGGTAAATAAGCCCTTATGCTTTCTTGACTTCCTCCACAGAGCCCAGCTCTGTGAATTCTCAGACAAGGTCTGAAAGGCAGCTGTTTGGGTAGGGCAAGGGTTGTACTGGAGACTATGCCCTTCCTCTGATCCTTAGGTCTCCACATTCCTTCTTCACAGAATGCTTTGTTCTCCAGTTCTTCCTTACCCTGGTTGAGCTATGATTGGAGGAGAAGGGGAGGGGAACAGCAGGCATCACCACAACATTATTCACAAGTACTTTCTGTACCCAGCCAATCACATTGCAGGAGCAGTTGCAAAGATGTAACACTGAGATATTACTGCTTTGTATATGAAGTCAGAAATACAGCCATACTATTGCCTGAACATTTCAGATATCCCAAGGGAGGACAGGAAGAAGAGAAGGGGAGAGAGGAGTATGGAGGAGGGAGAGGGAGAAAATAAGTCAGTTCATCTAATTTACCATGACTTGATTAATTCAGAAAAGTTACCCCCACCCTTTGTGGACATTGGCCAAAGCCTTGGGATGTTTTCTATGATGGCTCTCTCTCACTGGCTCTCTGAAGTTCATCTGTCCACTTCTATCATGAGGCTGTTGGTCCACTATGCACCTGCTTGCTGACTTCCATTGTAGAACCTACATACTTTCTTAGACCCCAACCCATAGCACAGCCACATCTCCACCTCTTTTCCATCTCTCTCATCCTGGCAACTGATATCATTTATAGTTTGCCTGCCCTGGTGTTTTTCCTTCAAATTCAAATAAAATGGAGTTTCCTTATGCATCAATTTTAAAATTCTTTTATTAATGAGATTATGAAGCCAAACAAGGAAAAAACGTTTCCTTGGTGACAGAGATAGCAACACAGATGAGCAAAGGTGCTGGGGCACGGAAGTTCAGTGAGCAGCAAGAAGGCTAACATGGGGCTTTCTTGACTTTTCTTGGCTAAGAAGGAGCACGAAGTGTCCCTGAGCCCCTGAAGGCAGTGGTTAAAGATGGCTCTGTTTGTCTCAGTTATTTCCCATTGAGCAAGACAGGGGACTGGAGAGAAGACTAAGTGGTTAAGAGCACTCCCTGCTCTTCCAGAGGACACAGGTTCAAATTCCAGCACCTACATAGCAGCTCACAATCATCTATATTGTGAGGAATTAGACATCTTCTTCTGCCCACTCCTGGGAATCAGGTATGCATATTATGCATAGACATATGTGTAGGAAAAACACCCTCAACGTAAATTTTTTTTAAAAAGGAAAGATATAAAATAATTCCATACAATCTGTCACTAACTGAGTAACTTTGAGTCTAAATATATCAATACAGCAGCAGGGTATGCAACCTTGAAGCCAGAATTCCACCAGGCCATCCTGTACCTTAGCTTGACCTGGGTGGTAGAAGCCATCAGGTACTCTGACCTCGGTCCAGGCGAAGCTGTCCTCTACACAGGAAGGATTTAAGAGTTATTGGCATTGATAAAATGCACCCATTGGGATCTAGAAATGTTTTTCAGGCTTTATTTCTACAAATCCAATAGGTGCCTTGCCAATATGGTGATATTATTTTAAACTCTAGACTCTACAATCTTAATGGGTTATCTATAATATAAAATTGAAAGAAAGACTTCTGTGTAATTAAGTCAAATGTCCCCTGTGATGCTTCCAAAGTAGCTCTGCTCCCTTCTGGGATTCTAGTTTAAAAACACAGAAGTAATCTCCCATGACCAGGAAACCCCTTGCAGCTGTTTGTGATTGGGAACAAGGAGGGCTAGAGGAGCACCCTGGGCTTCCATGTGGGCCCTTTGGGTTGGTAGAGTTAGCTTTCCAGGACTTGCCATGGCCTTTGCTCTGACTCTTGCACTCTGGGCAGGAGCAACAGTTAAAAAAAAAAATGGACAGTCAGATATGTCCCTGGCAATGTGGAAGGCAACCCAACAGAAGAGACTGTATAGTGATTGGGTGAGGAGGAGGAGGAAAGAAAGAGGGGGGAAGTGGGAGAGGGGGAGGAAGGGAAGAGAGGAGGATGTCAAGGAGACAGGAGATGGGAAAGAGGGAAGGGAAGAGGACAGGAGGGGAAAGGAAAGGGGGCTTTATTTGGTCTTTCTGTTCACACCACTGCAAATCATCCCCAGTGCTTCTTAATCTACATGCAAGTTCAGTCACCAGACCCTGAAACATGCTGGCTAGGTCATTTTGCACACTGGCTGCCTGTGCTGCATTTTAAAAGACTCCATTCTAAGTGGACAAGAGTACTTGATGTCACATAACTACTCTCGAGAGGCTCAAGGCAGGAAGAACTTTCTCAGCTAGACCATCCTCCCTTTAGAGTGTTAAGAGAGAGATGAGAAAGGGATTCAAGGGCCTCAAGTAGAAGGCATTGCCTAAGGGCCAACAGCAGGCACCAATATCTGCATTTCATGTATGGTACCTGTGGGCAGCTGTAGTAGAGTTCCTTCTTCTCTAGAGTTAGAATATGGGGATGGGCAGCCCTGTGCTTGTCTCCTTCATGTGTCCTCTGGACTCCTAACCAGAAGGTGTGTCTCTTTCCAGTACTCAAGGCTAGGGAGAGGATCGTGGGCTAGCCAGGCTCAGGCTAGTGGGACTCAGGAAGGACCATAAAGAATCTGAGCCCTCTGTGATATTTGTCTAGAACCTGTGCCACTGCTGGTATCTAGAGTACATTTGCCATGTCTGACCTGTCCCTGGTGACCTGGCTAGTCAATCCATGGTCCTAGACAGAAGGGGATGCTGAAGAGCGTTTCAGTCTAGGAATGGGTCCCTCATGTATCCTGGCTCTTAGGGGTTGTGTTTATAGCTGTGGATAGATCATGGTCTATATGGAGGCTGGCCTTGCATGGGCCAGGTCTTTCCTTTGATTCTTCTCATTTAGTGCACATGAATAGTCAATAGCTTATGTCCCTGTGTGTGGTTTTGCTGAGAAAAACTGGGAAAGACAAAGAGTGGCCTTCATCACCAAAAGTGGGAGACTGCACGGGGGTGGGACTTCGTGGTAATACTCTTATAACAAATAAGGGAGCATTCCCTGAGCCTTGCATTCTCAGCCAGCAGAGCCCCAGGACAGATGTCCGGTGGCACCAGAACTACACAGAGCTCAGCCCCTCAGAACTCTGTCCCATTTATCTTGTTCTCTTGTTACTTTCCTGTAGTTGCTATGAGAAACCATGTCAAACTCAGCACTCTAAAAGAGTACACATCTATTGTCTTGCAGAGCTAATTTATGCTGTTGAACAAGGCTAACCCCCTCCAGAAAGTCGACAGTGAGAATTCATTCTCTGCATTATCAGCCTGTGGTGGCCATTGGCAACCTTTGGCTTGTTGGGGATACCAATTCATCTGACTCTGTAGTCACGTTTCTGTATCCTCTTGGGTCTTGCTGTGCCTGTCTCAGACAAGGACACTTGTATTTGTAGCTTACCAGAGTCAGTCACATTTCAAAGGTCAACATGACCTTAAGATGTTCTAGGGTATCTGTCATTAGCTGTAATAACATGACTGGCTGGTTTAAAGAACAAGCTTTCGTTTTCCATAGTTCTAGGGGATTCGTGTTGAGGGCAAAAATGCAGTACTGGTGAGGACCTTTCCTAGTCCATGGGCACATATTCCTATGTCCATTCATGGCCATTGAAGAACCTGGAAATTCAGCCTCTTTATTAAGACACTGATTGTTCTCATGGGGGCTCCCTTTACAATGTAGCTCCTGTCATAGATTCTGTTGGGGCTTGGTCTGGTGCTGCTAGGTATTCATTAGCCATGCTAGATCAAGAGCCTGTGCCCAGGAGAAATGCTACCCCAGGACAGACTTCTGGGTCAGAAGTAACCAGGGAAAACTCATATAGCTAAGGCTTGGCTAGGCAGCTGGGGAGTAGACAACCTAGCAAATAGAAATATTAATTAAGGGCAATCCCTCAGTAATTGCACAAAGCTAACTAAGTAGATCATCGTCTGTGTCTCATTCATTCGGAAGCTTGAAGGGGATAGGAGTGCCATATTAATTTACAGATTCTACTTCCAAAGGCTGTATCATGCTGATGATTGGAGGCCACTTGTGAACATTCAGGGTGCACAAACACCACAGTGCATGGATGGATCCCATAGGGAGCCTATGGCTGCAAAGGGTAGATTGGAGCAGCCAGGATCCACAAGCACTTCAACATAGCCATCTCCCCTCTGTCTTGTGCTGCTGGAGAAGCCAAATTACAAACCAGCCACAATTGGGAGGGAGATGGAAATTCCACCCCGTCTACAGAGGACACGAGGATTGTGGTCTATCAGTGCACTGGGTCCATTTACTCTGTTTTCCTCACTTGAGTTGGGGACTTTTGGTCACTCTTACCTCTAAATGGTCACTCATCCTTTCTTTGGAAATCTCAAAGACTCTCCTCCAGTCTCAGAACCAGCCTCGAGTCAGTCTGGCATCACTTGAAGAAGGGAGTGTGTAGGTGTGGCTCCTTTCCACATAGAAATTATTGCCTCCATCATGCGACAGTATATCCATCAGGAAGTTGACAGCTGCAGTACATCATGTTTGCAGAGGGGAGGTGTAGACATTCACCCCGACTTGACCAAAGTGATTGTGAACCATAGTTGGGGGTCACAGGACCCACTTCCTTAAAGTGGGTACTTCCTGCTGGGGACCTGTACGGACTGGCCTTTAGACCCAAGTCCTATTGATGTTACCCAAGGCTCAGCACTCTATCTTTGGTTCTTAGGTCTTCCCTCCGGCCCCATCTAAGAAACATCTTCATAGCAGCATGTAGGTTTCTATGTCCAAGGAACCTGAGTGCCACGGACACAGAAAAACTGAGGGGAGATGAAGGTCATGCATGCCTCAGACTAACTTTCCTAGTCCATGCTATAATTCTCTCACAGCTCATCAAGCTACAGAACATTACGCTACGACGGCCAAGATGGCTTGAAATAATGGCTTGAGACGAAATAATGATAAATGAAGAATGTTTGAAATACTGTGTATGCCTTGGATCACTGATTGTCAAAGTGAGCCTGAAGAGCACTCTGAGTGCTCAGATACGCCAGAGATATCAATACTGATTTAAGTGTTTTCATCCACTCCTCTCAATCTCTCTCCCCCACTGTGTGTGTGTGTGTGTGTGTGTGTGTGTGTGTGTGTGTGTGTGTGTGTGTCTGTGTTTGTCTGTGTGTCTGTAAGTGTTGGCATCTACAGAAATTCTTCCATTCCAGTCTTTTAATTTATAATTCACTGGTACCGACAAACATCCAAAAAAGCATGGCACATACTTCCTACAGACATGGCCCAGCCTGCTGCATGTGTGTATTAGAAAACTTCTCTAGTAGAACTCCGTAGAGTTGAGATTCTCAGTTACCAAGAAAAAAAAATCAGGAAGCCAGTGCACCCGAAGCTGTTGGCAGCGAAGCACAAAGGAGCAAGTGTGCCAGAATAAGTGTCACTTAGCCTGCTATGCTGCCGTGGTTTGTGACCTACAAATGGAAACACTAAAGCTCCAACCCCCTCATTTGAAAGTAGGGTCATCAAATATTTAGTTAAGTTAAAGTTATACTGGATTTGGGGTGTGTCTTTAAAACCTGTGTACATGATGTCCTTATAAGTGGTTTGTCTGCCCAATACCATCTGGTTGGTGGCACTGTATGACGGCAATCCTAGGACATGGATTTATTTGGCTTAAGAAAAGCCCTCCCTGAATGGTGGGCCAGAATGGCGCATGAAAGATGGAGTTGTGTTGTGTTTTATTGTCTCTAAGGGAAAAGACTTGTTCCAGAATAGGTCACCACTTGGACCATTTTTCTTGAATTAATTTAAAATGTTCAAACAGCGTTCACCCCATCCTACCCCCTCTTCCCATGATGCACACACACTTTAGCACCCAACCTTGCTTGTCTTTCATCTCTGGCTATTTCTTGTGTTACCTAAATTTGATGTGGTCATTTCCTCAGCATTAAACACTTTGATGGAAGAGTGAGGTGTGTGTGTGTGTGGGGGGGGATGTCAGTGGAGTGTATTCATGTGTGAAATTCCAAAATAAAATAAATTACCTCTAAAAATTCATATAATTGGTTGTAAATCACTCCAAGGCATTTGTAAAACCTTCATTTCCCCCTAGCTAGACCTAAAATCTATTAAATATTTCACTTAATGATGTGGGTAGAAATAACAAAAATGGCTTTAGATAAAGTCATTTTCCCTCCACACAGCATCCCTGAGACTTTTCTTTTCCTTTTCTGTTTTCAAAAATGTGCCTTAGCGTCCTCTGAAACCTCTCCTGCATGGACAGATACATCCTCGGTAAGAAGGGCAAGCTGAAACTGCCCATAGCTCTGCTTGCTTCATTGTAGGAATGCAGCATGTTGTGATGGAGAGTGTCCATGCTTTGTAGAAGGCTGCAGAACCGCCTGCCACCAGCACTGATGCTTCAGCAGCATCAAGAGGCTCCTTCTGTGAGTTTGCAGGTGTGAGCTCAGCAAATCACCACATCTGGCATTTAAGGCAAAGTCCTCATGGTCCTGGGTTGATTGGAAACAGGTGCAGTATCCTCTATGCCTCTATGCTTGATTCGGTGTGTGTGTGTGTGTGTGTGTGTGTGTGTGTGTGTGTGTGTGTGTGTGTAGTAATGCCAATGGGCATTCTGATGAATCAGTAAGCCTCCTGCTGAGAAATAGCCTTGCCAATTTTCTTTATACCACCCTTGCTTCTTCAAAGCATTGTGGAATGTCTGACCTTGAGCACACCAGAGCTGTTTAACTTGTGACGCATCAGTTAGATGCAAAGGCTAGATGAGACCATGCATTGGCTTGCAGAGATCATCCCCAGCAGTTAATGATCTGCACACATTGAGTGGCACATTTAATCAGGTAAAGATCTACATGCATATTTTAAGATGAGAACTAAACCCAGCAACCTTGGGTGTTTAAGTTATCTGTGTTCCCACTTTGTCATCTGTGGGCGGAAGAAGCAAGGTCAGTCAGGTGGCCTCCAGGGTCTTCTCATGCATTCCGGCTTCGGGGCATAACAATCTTTAACATCAAGGAACACTTACCTTGGAAATGTGAATACAAATAACTTCTGGAGATAGATAGCTCAAGTAGCGTTTTCTTCTTGCTAAGATTTCCAAGAAAGCTTCTAAGATATAATTTTAATACACAATAACTTAATAACTACACAAAATTTTATCATGTATGCCCAAGGAAAAGTGGTCTTCCTGCACCAAGACATGCATCCCCAGATCTCAGACCATGGCCAGTTAACATCATTCTTTGAGAGTTATGACAAAAATGGCTATAAAATAATTGACTTAATTACTTGTGAAATTAGCCCTCAATTTGAAGCACTTGCAAGTGCCTTTCTGATAAGACCCTTTGACTTCTCAGTTAGGTCAAAGAGAGTCAAGCATTGCTTTCAATTTGAAAGAATCTTCAGGAATGTCTAAAAGGGCATGCAAGAGTAGCTTTAATGCCCACGCTGGGGAGTTGTTTCTGTTTCTGAAGTTGCAGTGTGATTTTATACAAAACCATCATAGCGCTGAACTTGGACACAAGACAGCAGTGAACCAAAATCTTACTTTGTGTATGTAGCATCTGTTCCTTTACAAAGTCCTATAGCTGGGCCTTCCTACATGAACCCAGGCAAGGAGAGATGCTTAGCTGAGCTGTACAAACTCCTGCTAGCAGCATCAGTCATTACCACTTTCGTGTGATGTCCAGGGCCCTCCTTGACAGACGGCCCTGGAAACATGCAAAGTGGTGAATGGAGAATGACCAGCACTGTGAACTCACTCTGTATGCCATAGCATCTCTCCCAATCCTCAAACAAACCCAGGCAGCAGCCACTGCCCAGCCCTACACACAGGGAAAAGGATCAGTACAGAGAGTAAAGTCACTTGTTTAACCCACCTACGTACTATGAAGTGGAGAACCCTGGGAGCCTTGTGAAACCATAGAGCATTGTGGGAGTTTTTGTGGGCTTCAGCTGACTATTGACACATGGTTATCTTTTAAGACATGGGCACCAAAGAAAAATGTGAAGTTTAGGAAACAGCATTTTTGTTTGTTCATTTGTTTGTTTGTTTTGTTTTGTTTCTGTTTTGCAATTAAGTTATAGAGATTAGAATTATGGTGGTAAGAATTATAGGGACTGTATAAAATCACATAAAGAGTCTTGAAAACCGTTTTCCTGGTTTTAGTTAAAATGGCAGGGGTTCTCACTTGAGTTGGTTGCAAACATTCCAGCAGAAAGTTAACAGCTGCCTCAGTTAGGGCTTTACTGCTGTGAACAGACAGCATGGCCAAGGCAACTCTTAATTGGGGCTGGCTTACTGGTTCAGAGATTCAGTCCAGTATCATCAAGGTGCGAACATGGCAGCATCCAGATAGGCATGATGCAGGAGGAACTGAGAGTTCTACATCTTCATCTGACAGAATACTGGCTTCTAGGCAGTTAGGATGAGGGTCTTAAAGCCCACACCCACAGTGATACACCTACTCCACCAAGACCACACCTATTTCAACAGCTTAGCCTGTTACAATTCATTCTTTCTGGCCTCACTGTTGACAGGAAGCTGGATGCCTGGAGCTCCCTCCCACCCCGGTCTCTGTAGGCTTTTATCACATCTGACCCTACTATCGCTCTCTGGACACCTGCTTGCTACTGTCCTCCTTCCCTGAGCTTTAACATTTCCTGTGACCCTTGCTTTTGTCTCTCAGAAGATACCCTGTGAGACTCAGATGCGTGGAGTATCACGGACTCTCAGCATCCTCCCAACCTAGAAACCACAAAGCAGGGGCTGGAGAGATGGCTCAGTGGTTAAGAGCACTGGCTGCTCTTCCAGAGGTCCTGAGTTCAATTCCCAGCAACATCATGATGGCTCACAACCATTGGTAATGGGATCCAATGCCCTCTTCTTGTGTGTCTGAAGACAGTAACTGTGTCCTCACATAAAATAAATAAATAAATCTTAAAAAAGAAAAAAGAAAAGAAAAGAAAAGAAAAGAAAAGAAAAGAAAAGAAAAGAAAAGAAAAGAAAAGAAAAGAAAAGAAACCACATAGCAGGGCAGCTCTAGGGTTCCTTGTAAACACTGGGTCTCTCGATGAGGTCCTTCACTTGCTTTCTTTCCATCATTATGACCAAATTACTCCATGGAAACAGCCTAACAGGGTTTGCCTATCATCTCCATTGTTCTTGTGTTAGGGATAAGGCACAGCACCATGGCTGCAGGTCCATATGACAGCACCGAGTCACTCTTGGACAGAAAGCAGCAGAAAGAGACAGATGTGGGCCAAAGCCAACATACTCTGAAAACTACTTCCTGTGGGTTCCTGCCTCCAACTAGGTACTATGTCTAAAAGTTCCAGAACCTCCCTCAAATATTGTGATCAGCCAGTGACCGAGCATTCAAACATTCAAAGAATAAGCATAAGCAGGATTTCTCTCTCTCTCTCTCTCTCTCTCTCTCTCTCTCTCTCTCTCTCTCCTCTCTCTCTCTCTCTCTCTCTCTCTCTCTCTCATTCCTGTCATCCTGAGGTATTTTCAGGCTATAGAGACTCCAGTCACTTGACTCAGTCAGTATTAGAGCCATACCTGGGTCCTGACCCTTCCCCACAGTGACCTTAGTGAAATACACCGGAGGCTGCTTTCGTAGGAGGAGGCTCCACAGGCAAGGAAAGTCAGCATGAGGTTGAGGCTGGCCACAGAATGAGGTTGAGTCACACTGAAAGCTGTACACTTGCTAGTTTCTTTTCCTTGAATTTTACTAATTTATTTAACACTTTTATATTAATGTGTAAATACTGGAATTCCCCACTGTGAATGTCATCTTGTCTGGGCTCTAGACACATCCTGGGGAAGCTGTGGCTCACCTAGTGTGCAGAAACACCTTGCATGCAAATGCATCTCAGATTCTAGCCCTTCCGCCGCTTCCAGTGTCCGCAGGGTTGCAGGCTCAGCCACGTTCTTAGTTTCCCAAGGAGTGCCTTTAGCCATCAAGTGCATAGACAATGCCAAGATTAACATTATTAATACAGAGGATTTGCAGTATCAAGAACGGATTCCTAAAGCTTTGTAGTTTAATGGTTCAAGTGTGGCTTCTTAATGACACAGAAAAAAAACTCTACAGGGGATGGAACAGTCAGCCACATTCCCAGAGACAGGTGCCTGACACCACAGAGCCCCCAACTCCATAACTCTGTGACTATCAGTCCCATAGAAAAAGCCCCAAGCTCCTGGCATTCTGGTTAGACTGGACCCCCACAGTTACCTGACAATAAGCAGGTATGCTCCGCCCCACAGTTACCTGGCAACAAGGTAGCCCAGCCCACTGTAAAAGGAGCTGCTCAGGCCCCTCCTCACTCTCTTAGGCTCTCTCACCTTTCTTACTCTCCTGTCTAGCTCTCCTTCCCCCCCTCCCCCCCCCTTACCCCCTTCTCTCTGTGTGGCCATCCCCTCTCTTTTACCTTCTCTCTTTCTCTCTGCCTTTCTGCAATAAAGCTCTAAAACTTAGACCATCTCTGCTCATCAAGGCCTACTGTGCTTGGATGATGGGTTAGGTTTTCCCAGAAAGAGCTGCATCTAACCTCCTGATGGAAGGCCTTCCTGAGCTCCAGCCAGGGACCAGACCAAAGACTTGCGCACATGGGAATCACCCACCGCCTCCTCTCCCCTGCCTACTCCTCCCTTCATTCCCAGGGATGACCAAGCTGCTCGGGGGGGGGGGGGGGCAATTTTGTTCTCAGCTCTTCTGCAACATACAGTGGCTTCTGGGATGCCCGGGACTGTGAACCTGTTATCTCTGGCCTCCATGAGGCCCGGAGACCTCAGACTGCCCCTGTCCACCCGCTGCAGGCTGGAGTTCTGTGGTTTCTCACAGCCAGACACCCACCCAGGGCCACGTCTGCCCACCCAGAGCACTGGAACTCTGGTGTGACTTCGGGTTTTCTCCCACTCCCTTTATTCCCCCAGGCCCGCTGCCCTACAACCCCCCATGCCTGGACACCAAGGTGCTCCATCCCCTTAGGCGCTTCTACATTGGAAGTGGCAGCTTTATACATAAAATATGATGGACAGTTGCAGTGTCTTGGTGGCTTTTGGAAGTAATAATGCATTTGTGTACTGAGATACCTTATACATCTTGTCGACTGCAATCTTGCTTCCAAGTTATGAGTGGCAGATTTCTTTTGAAGTAGAAGGAACAGGCACCGTCTCCTGAGATCCACAAGGACACACTGAGGATGGACTGGGTTGAAGTCATCCCGGGTTAGATTTGCAATAAGGTTACCAACTTTGTTGGTAATTACTATTTCTAGGCTAGTTTGCATAAAATATGCAAATCAGTCTTAAGACTTCAGTGGATACCAACATTGTAAAGAGCTTACACATTCTTTCACTTACAAATTGCAGGAAATCCCCTTTATTGAGGACTAAGGATACATTCTAAATCAAGACTATGTAACTTGAATTTAAACGCTAACTCTGTTTTCCCACCGAAGATATCAGTTTCATTAAAGAATAAATTAATTCAAATTACTTTCTCTTTTCTTTGTTCTGACTACATAGTGCTTTCAAAATTAACCAAATTAACCTCAGATTTAGGCAGATTCTGTGTTTGTTACACAAAGTGGAGGTATTTTAAATGATTTAACTAATCTGAAATTATCTGAAGATATTAAAATTTTAAAAACGTAAAAAGCCACTCACCCAGAAGTCAGACATTAATATGAGGGCTGAGCAGTACTATGGAGAGGTGTCGAATATAAATGGGAACAGTAGAGTTGTGAATTCGACAGCATGTCTAATTGTAAAGAACATTGGTACACAGAACCTTCTGATGAAAACCACTACGCTAGTGCTTTAAGAGAACACAACCCATTAATTATTCTAACCTTCCCGAGAAGTTCACTGTCCCAGTGAGGCACAGAGTTCCTCACAGACACGTGTGTGTCTTTCTGGTGATCCAAACACAGTTGAGATCCGGTGAAGATCAACCCTCACACATCCCCAAAACAAAATCCAAAGTGTTCTACTGCCTGGGGTAGACATGTGCGTAAGGTTTTCCCTTAGTCCCACCAAGGGTAAGCAAAACCGTGGGCACTCCTCACTTCACCCATGCCCCTGAGGCACACTCTGCATTCTAGACCCGACACAGTGATGTCAGAGGTGGGCTGAGATCTTTGTGGGTGTGATCACTGAGAGAAAATGGCCCCTTCCTCAGTGTAATTGCCTGGGGCCATGGGGGCTTAATACTTTGAAGAGGTCAGCTAAGAGCTATTGAGAGATTTCATCACACCCCTCCACTCCTAGAAGAGACAGGACAGAGAGCAAGTAGGCTGGAAGGAAGAGACTAATTAATCCCCTACTACCTCATTCCCCAAAGACCAGTCAGTTTAAAGGGCGCACTGTTCCACCAATTATATTGAGCCCAGTTGCTGATGCTCTATTCAGCCCTTGGAAACCATATAAAAACTTGCTGAACAGGCCTCCCGGTGTCACCCCCACTCCTTAGGGTGCAGGATGATGACCCCAGCATACTGGAACAATAAATTCCTCTTGCTTTTGCATCAATCCCCAGCTCCACATTGTTCACTCGAGGGGAGTCCTGGATAAGCTAAAGCTCCTCAGAGTCTTACAGTTTACATGTGGATATGTTTGCATACCAGCCAGATATTCATTGTTATTAAGTGACAAACATATTGTGTGTCCTATCTCGAAAACATTTGTGTTGTTTGTCTTCTGGAATTTCTTGATTTCTTATTTCCCACAGAAAATCTGCACACATTTATTGACAAGGAGGTTTGTCCCAGGAAATGCACTGCCTAGCATTGACATGGGCAGATAGACATGACTAGACTCCAGCAAGGACAACATGCTCTTGAGTCTCTTTTCCATTGTCTCTTTTGTCCCTTCTTGGTGTCAATTCTGATCTATTTCTAATTAAGTCTCACTCTTGGCCAAGCTGTCCAGTCTCTAACTTAGGCAGAGTTACCCACACTTATCCATGAGAGAGTCTTACTTTGCAGTTCTCTGCTTATCTGATTATTTTGCTAAGTGGCCCTTGACTCAGTATTTCCTGGTGGTGGTGGTGGTGGTGGCGGTGGTAGTAGTGATGTGTATGTGTGTGGTGTGTGTATGTATCTGTGTGTGAGTGTATGAGTGTGTGTGTGTATGTATATGGTGTATATGTGTGAGTATGTATATGATGTGTATATATGTATGTGTATATATATACTTGTGTGTTTATACCTATGTGTGTGTGAATATTTGTGCTTGTTTACAGGTGTGTGCATGTATATACCTGTGTGTGAGTATGTGTGTGGTGTGTGTACATGTGTGTATGTGTCTGTGTATATTGTATACATGTGTGTACATGTATGTGTGTGCACGTGTGTGGTATGTGTGTGTACATCTGTGTGTGTGTGTGTGTATGTGCATAGATGTCTGTGTGCCTTTGATGTTTTTCTCATTTTCTTGAGTTTTCTGTCTCCTGGCATCTGCTACAATGAGATAATTCTAAGGGAGCCTGTAAGGGGTGAAGCACAAAGATCTTAAGTATCTTTAGAGGATTAAAGTCCCCATCAAGC
Organism: Mus pahari; assembly: GCF_900095145.1. NCBI lineage: Eukaryota > Metazoa > Chordata > Mammalia > Rodentia > Muridae > Mus > Mus pahari. The sequence continues at coordinate 2,368,420 of NC_034600.1, read as the reverse complement.
AAATTTTACAAAAACATCTGCCCAATTTGCTCTTCTGCCTTTTGCCATGGCAGGAATGAACCTGCTGGTACCTTTCCAGCTTTGGTACTTGGAAAAGTACATTTGTGTTATTTGTTGATGACTGTGTTGATGGTCATTATTCTGCAAGCTTGAACAATGGGGCTATCAAACTGTATTTAAATGTTGTGCTTATAGCTGTTGGCCACTCTGTCCTTCCAGCCTGTGTGCACATGATTTAGTGATAGGGAATATAGAAATCAAAATTTTTCTTCCAGAATTTTCAGACTTACTGTCACTCTCAAATACCTTTCTCTGTACTTTTTCCCATTTAGGCACGTATGAACATTTTGCTTTAAGGTCAACCTATACTGATTTCTGATCATCGATGGGACTATTTTATTGGCAATATGTGAAGAATGGACTTAGTAAAACCATCACAGGAACATATCCAGATTGTCTAAAATTGTTTTATAGATTCACAGACCTCTAGAGTAATTGCCTTGCAAGTTACTATTTCAACATGTTGATTGGGAGGGGAGACATGTTTAGATGATGTTGTAAAGAGATTCTCTTTCAATGCACACAGGCAAAGCATCTGAGATAAACTGGTCACAAGAATTTTCGTGTCTGTTCACTCTCTTAAGAGTACACACTTCAGATAGGAGGAAATGTGTAACTTAAAGGAAAAGACTCTGTGGCTTGTTTTGGTGCTGCTTAAGGCAAAGTGTGCGTTTGTGAAGGTTAACTCCGTGGAGACTGAACTGCAGGATGTAACTGGGAGAGCTGCCTGGACTGTCTGGATCTTTGTGGCTCTCTGAGGTCTCTGGAGAACTAGGAAGAAGGCCAGATGTCTCCTTCTTACAAACAAACAAACAAACAAACCTTGGGAAGCTCCATGAATATTCACCACAATGAAGTCAGTACACAGAGAACTAGAGAAGGGCTGCATAGGAAGGACTCCAATATATTCTAAATCTGCATCTTTCACTTCAGCTACAGTCTAGCTAGACAAGCATTTTAAAATAGCCTGTGATGATACATAGATCTATAAATACTTCATCAACTCCCTGGTTTGCCCAGGATGTTACTGGTTTCCAGAAAACAGTGTTACCATTTTTACCTCTGGGGAAAGCATGAACAGATTCTGAATTTCTTAAAATCGTTGCTGGTTCTGTTTTGATTGGCTTGGCATTTAGATGAATTTCAATCACCTCTAGAACCTGGGGCTTAAAAGAAAAAAAAAGATGAACTTTAATGTTTTAAACATACCATTTTAGAATATTTCCTGGAATAAAAAGATAATTTGCTCAACCATGACTTAAGTTAACTAAAGAAGTTACAAGGTGAGAAAATTTTTAAGATGCAAATTAACAGCATAGAAAAAAAATAAGTAGAAATTATTGAGCTCTCAGAATAGGTTAGCAAAATTTGAAGAAGTTTTAAATACTCTCGTTATGAAAGGAAAGAAGCTTCAGGAAATATTGCTTCCTTTAAAAGTTCTTGCAATGCTGAAGACTGAGCCTGCATTGTCATTGTCACAGTCTGGACAAGTGCTCTACCACAGAGCCATTTCCACAGTCTTCCTTCTACTACATATTTTAGGACAAGATCTCTAAAAACTCCCTTGGCTGGTTTGGAATTCACTCCCTACGCTTCCCCAGATGGCCTTGAACCTGTGCCACTGCCTCCCTCCCAAGTACTGGGTAACTGTCCATGAGACATTCTTAATCAAGACAACCAACCCTTAGAAAAATTATACTGATTTGAACAGTTCAAGTCAAAGCCCATTCTCTTATTTATCAGATAAGGAAACACTCTTTCAGATGTTCTAGCTTGTGCTGGCTAGTTTTATGTCAACTTGACACAAGTTACCTAAGAGGGACAAACCTCAATTAAGAAAATGCCTTCATAAGATTAGGCCATAGACAAGCCTTTAGGTCCTGTCTTCAGTGATTGATGTGGGAAAGCCAAGCCCATTGTGGGAGATGCCATCTCCAGACTGGTGGTTCTGGGTTCTCTTTTTCAAAAAAGCAGACTGAACAAGCAAAGGTGTGCAGGCAGTAAGCAGCAACACCCCGCTCTGGCCCTCTGCATCAGCTCCTGCCTCCAGCTTTTTGATGATGAGTTGTTATCCTCCTCAGATTGCTTTTGGTCATGTTGTTCATCACCCCAATGACGAGATATAGTTTATGCAAGATATAATTATTTCTATTAAAATCCCAGTTAATTTATAGTTCTGAATTTCTTAAACCCCTTTAATAGATGAACCATATTTCATATTATATGTAAATATTTTGTTAAAGCATACCAGATAATAATTATTATAATAATTGATGCCTTTTATAGCTGCAATTTTAACAAGTGATGCCTTGTAAGGAACATATCTCATAAACTTGTGAAATGCGTCTAAAGAATATATCCCATGAGCTGTGTGGAATGCTTACTGGCAATCATGGCACGGGACTGCCAGGAGGATTAGAGAGAGCACATTGGGGCATTTTCTATTTTACTTGCTCATCAAGAGAAAGTGAAAGAGAGTGAAGTATGTCAAACTTTTATCCAGGTTTGTTCAGTGCCAATGAGTCTAACTATGAAATGAGGAGCTGCAGATTATTGGTAGAGACCTTGTGCATAATATGACACCTAGCTTCAAGCCCAGAAATATGCCAACCAAATAGCACCAAAATAGAAAATTAAAAAATAGAACAGAACAAAACTCTTACAATTACCGTATGCATTAAGAATAAGAAAAGAAACCTAAAATTTGTGTTTCCTGTTAAACTCATGTAGATGAATATATGCTCTGATCTGCAATGCCCCTGGGCAGGAGGCAGAGACAGGGAATCATCACACCCGAGGAATCCAGGCAAACTAAAACAGTGAGCTCTGGATTCATCAGGAGACCCTGCTGCAGTATATAAGGTAGAGAACAGTCAAGAAGGATGCCAGACAGCAACCTCAGGCCTTCACATTATGCACACAGGCATGCACATGTACCCACACATGTGTATACACACATACATGTGAATATACATGCACATGTCCACATGCACCATACACACAAACATGTTTTAAAAATCTCAGTTATAAAACCTAATAGTGATTTCAATTTGATTCTAATGCTACTGCTGTTGCTGCTCATGGTGGTGGTAATGGTGTGTGTGTGTGTGTGTGTGTGTGTATGTGTAATGTAATGTGTGTCTATGTGGTCTATATTTGTGTGTATGTGACATATATATATGTGGTATGTGTATGTAGTGTGCATGTGTGTGTGTGGTCTATGTATGTGTATATGTGACATATATTTGTGTATATGTGACATATATTTGTGTGGTGTGTGTATGTGGTATGTATGTGTGTATGTGGTCTATGTGTGTGTACATGTGACATACATGTATGTGGTGTATGTATGTGTAGTGTGTGTGCATGCATGTATGGTATGTATATGTATATGTGCATGTGTGTGCATTAATGTGTGGTGTGTATATATATGTGTATATGTGTGTGTGCATGTATGTGGGCATGTGTGTCTGTGTATGTAGTGTGGTAATTGCTTTAGGTATTTGATACTTAGACTTATTTAGTGTCTTCTAAGATTGTATACTGATTTCTGAACAGTAAGTGCTTAAAATGAAACTTTAGTTAAAGTCTATTTGGGTCTTTTAGATGATCGCTATTCTTTCAAATAGGAACCCTTTTGTTTCGTGAGACCAGCACAATAACTATCATTGGGTGGAGTTGCCATTCTCCAAAGTCTTAATTAGTCACACAGGAGCCTGCAGGCCCCACTGTATATTGAGCCCACAGGTCCAGTGCCAGCCAAAATCAGACCTGCCAGCCTTTCCAGATGAATGAAACTAAGGACACTAGTGATTGACAGGAGGCATTTCCATGCATGTGTGGTGTGTCTATGTATGTGTGCATGTGTGTGTGCATGGATGTGGGCATGTGTTTGTGTATGTAGTGTGGCATACTACACTGTTGGGCTTTGCAATTTGGATTAATGCATACATGTGACCTTTGTTGGCAACCAGGCTGCTGGGTGGATGAGATTAAAATCAAGGGAGGCTTGGCAATGTCTTCCCTGCTTCAGTGGTCTCATCCTGTTGATGTGGCTTAAACTCCCTCAGCATCCCACAGCGTACACCTTTCACATGAAGACCCCCCCATCAGAGCCACAGGGCAGGACCAACTTGGCAGAGCTCCAACCTTGCTCTCACCTGGAGTTTGCAAACACTGTTGTTGCCTAACAGCCTTGGCCACACAAAGCCTTCCGAAGCAGTTGTAAGAGATCCACTATACACTGTTGAGGCTGCAATGGACACCATGTTCTCCTGCACAATGGGAGGTACGCACTGCTCCAGCAAGCATGGTCATGCTGTATCCAGAGACCAAAGGAGAAGTCTCAGGGATCATCCCAGAAGCAGATAACTTGATCTGTCTAACATGATATTGTCAATAAAATGACACAGGATGAAGCCGGATAAGAGAAGGGATTTAATTCTGATTCTAATCCTGATCTGCACAAACATGGGAGGATTTCCGCCCCCCTTTCCTAATCTTTCTCTAACTCAAGACTGAGCACACAACAGCAGTAGCAGATTGAAAGGGAGCATCATTCAAAAGGAATGAGGAAAAGCATGGAAAACCTTAATATAGATTATAACCCAAGAAACTGTCCAGAATTTAAGCAGTGGCACTAAGAGATAATAAATATATACAGTTGGCTTCATCTCAAAACTTTTCTAGAAAATGTTTGCTGGTGGTTACATAACTTTGCAGACAATTTTTCAAAAACCCTTTGATTTTCATGATCATTTACTCTTTTTAGAGAGCGTGTAGGAAATTTCCCCTGTCTATCTCACCTCCACAGACGGTGTAGCTCCCTGTGAGTAATTGGTTAGATACCAAAACAGCACAATCTGTTGCCATCGCTCATTGTTTCCTGCTATAACTAGATGGTAAGACCCTATGGTTAAGGAAATTTCCCTGTTAAAAATATGGTGTGCCTTGGTTCCAGAACATTCCAAAATCAAGCCGGAGCTGACCTTAAGTCTTTGTTCCTGAAGACTATCTTTCATAATGCTAAGAGGTATGATGCAGGCTGCCGGGAGAGAAAAGTAAAGATTAGTATTTTTCAGCACTAAGACCTGAATGCTACAATAGCAACCTGTCAGGCAAGATGTTCCCACTGGTGTAATAATTGTATAAAACTTGTGGAGGTAACCAACTACTTTTGGATGGATTTGAAGTCTGTTTTACAGAAGACACTTCATGCCTGATATTGTAAACATTGTTGAAAGTTGGTGGCTCAAGAGATTGTAGGTCCTCAGTGCGAATGTACTGCTGTTGTTTTGCTAAGTGGACAGGTTAGTTATCAACCTCTCTTCTAAACTTCTGGCTTTAAACTCAGAGATCTGTGCTGCTGTCAACCTTGGACAGAGAATCACCTCTCCGTAGTGGGCCCCAAACAGTGCCAAAACTCCTAACTGGTCCAAGTGTTGAGAAGAAGTGATTGTTCAGTGAGCAGCCTCAAGTGAGACACATATAGCAGCTTCTGCCACACATACAAGGCTCAGAGAGCATTGTGGAAAAGAACAGAAAAGATAAGAGAGCAGGAGGATGCTGGGCAGTGCTGAGAAATCTCATTTGCACATGACACTGATACTGCATTCGTTATCTCACTGTATCTAGGGTCACCTGTATGAGCTCAAACCAACAAGTCACAGTTCCAAATAAAGGGAGAAGGATGTGAAGGTGGCAGGGGAACATATTGGAGTATGTGTGTACAGTGGAAGAGAGAGGAAGAAGCTGGGGTTAATGATCAAGATACCTTTTATAAATGCATGAAGTGTCTAACAATAAACAGAAGATGTTGCTAAAACCGACAACTATGTTGATGAGAGTGAGAGCCACATTACCTTTGGGTGTAGTGGTAAATATTGAGAATATTTACAGTTAGAAATACAGTGAGAAGCTATATTGATATAGGAAAGTGGCAGTAGTGGGTTTTCTTTGCAGGTCAATGGCTTCTCTAACTGCAGGTAGCTGGAGAGGTTTATAGTACCAGACATGGGTTCTTTTTCATTGTCTTAAGTCCAATTAGACAGCTACTATCACACCATTGGGGTTATCTTGTTGGACTGGCCCTCGCTGTATCTCTCAGGCTTCACAGCGTTTAATGATGTGTCTCTCTCCCTTAGCAGCTTGCATAGCACCTTCTGATATTACAAGAGGCAGCTCTCAGAGAGGATGTCTCCAGGTTGGTCCCAGCTTGATTCCTTCAAGTCCTGTGTCTGAAGCGTGTGGTGTCTTCAGCAAAAATGTCGAATAGGCAGCTAAGCACAAGGTCAATCAGTAGCTCATTAGCTCATATTATTTTGAGGATCTCCTAGAGCCTCTTGACAGAGATCTACAAGGGTGATTTCCCAAGCTTGGCATGGGGCTTTCTGTTAGCCTGTGGATCCTTGGGGGAAAGAATATCATCCCATGTGGTATAACTCAATTTAAATATAGATAGATGCATGTACACATTTATAATGTATAAGTTAAGTAAGCTTATAGAATAGTTTCCTTGTGGCTTTCTTCAACTTTACTGGGGTTGTTTATATCCACTCTCTCCTGAGTTGTCTTCTCTGCATTGCTTTGCCTCCAGACCACCTGTGTCCAACTGTCTCCCACTCCAGAGTTCATCTCCCCATGACACATGGTCCTCTTTCAATTCCCTGGCTTCTGTGGTTACTCCAGGTTATATAGCACATCAAAAGACTCAGAGCTAGGATGCACAAATATGAGATAATTTGTATTTCTGGGTCTGGTTACCCCATTCAGCATAATACTCCTCTATTCCATGTATTTACCCGAATACTTCATGATTTCTCTTTTTTTCAGCTTGAATAGAATTCCACTGTGTACACGCATATGCACGTTTTATTATTATGATAACCTACCATTACAGAACCAAAGCCTTGTCCCCACATGGAAATGTCCAAAGAGACCTCCTCCAAAATCCACAGAACCTTAGCTTTACTCTAACAAAGAACCTTGCTTCTCAGCAACACCAGGGCATTGAGAAATTTTGCATTCTTAGAAAAAGAAGACACCATTATTTCTAAAAGAATAATAATTAAAAAAAATAACAGCGGCAGGGAATTTGACAGTTCTCATTGTGTACTTACTACATTAACTGATAAATATAATAAAGTTACCCTGGTGATACGATCGTAGAGTTCTCAGGACTTTGAGAAAGTTGAATTGAGTGTTTGCTGCACATGGCTGCTTGCGTTAAATAATAAAAGAGGGTATCTGAATATTAATAAACTCTTATAACTCACAAAGAAACAAAAATAGTAAATACAGTTAACCATAAAGCTAACTACACTATCATAAGAGAAGACCTTATAGCCAGATTTGTAATTCCAAGGCTGTGCTAGTTGCCCGATGATACCTGAACACTGATCCTTAAGTACCATGTTCATCATGGCCTCATGGTACACACTTCATTTCCTGGATGTTGACTTAGGACTTGGTTGATGGCATCTTAGCAGCAAAAGTGAGAGTGTAATAAGTCCCACCTTTCTGCTGCCTCAGGTCTACATTACCACTATGGAAAGTGTACCTATGGTGGCTTTAGGCTCTCAACTATGGAAAGTGTATCTATGGTGGCTTTAGGCTCTCAACTATGGAAAGTGTATCTATGGTGGCTTTAGGCTCNGGTGGCTTTAGGCTCTCAACTATGGAAAGTGTATCTATGGTGGCTTTAGGCTCTCAACTATGGAAAGTGTATCTATGGTGGCTTTAGGCTCTCAAGCTTTGCTTAGGATAGGGCATAGGACATGTTGAGCAGATCTAGGCTATACATTGGCAGTGTGCAGCAGAGCCATCTCCAGTGGGCTCAGCAGAACCCTACATAAATACATGGGCTTAGTGATAACTGTTGTTCTAATGTCTTAAGAGTGGGAGCTGTGTACTGCGCAGCAGCTGCTGGTAGAGACCCAGAGAGCTGAGGAATATTCCTCATTTCTCATTAACATCCACAATGTACCCCACATTCGCCAACTCTGCCTAGCGATGAACACGGCGAAGCACCTCACGACGGTGCCTGTCTACCAAATAGACAATGCTTTGAGCCTTTCTTATGAATTGTCATCTCTTTTATGAAGATAATTCAACCCTAACTATTGAAATATTGATATTTGTGATATATCATGATCATAACTACATGATAGTTATGTATATAATCATAAGTATATGAAATATGATAAAGAAAATTGTTATCTATCCACTATGAAAACCAACAACAAAATCAATGGATTTAGAAATTTTGATCTTTTGATAGAATAATTCTTTGATGAAGAAGTACTAAAGCCTTGGTATCCTTTACCTCCTTACGCAAGTTACTTCCTCCCTAAGACTTTACCATGCTCCCTCTGGGTGATAGCTTGCATGGATCTCTCCCGCATCTCCACATGGTATACTCTAGCAACTCCTTGCTTCTCCACCCTGGCCAGCCTTACGGTGCTCTCTGCCTATCTGTTGATATACATCATTTCTGTCTTTTAGCTATTTGTCTTTTCAACTTTGTACTCTATAACTCTTCTGTGAAAGTCTGGCCACACAACAGATGCCTAGAAAGGTTTTCTGACTATTATCACGGTTGAACCTCAGACACATCTTCTTATCAATTCCTGCCAAGTTTGCAAGTAGGGAAATCCCTCAAAGGTCACTGCCTCATGCTCAAAGGTAAGAGAATATGATACTTAACTGAAATCTTGGACTCTGCCTCAGATCCCCAAGGGATCGAGTCTAGTCATAACTGGCACCTCTCCGGGAGAGTTAAGGCATGAATGAGCGTCAGTGGCAATCTTACTGTTTTATGAAAAAGGCTTATCAAAATGATTCTATGCATGTGTTCTTGTAAAGGTCAAATGAGGCATGTGTGTAAGGTGCTCAGCACTCATTGGTTGTCTAAAAACAGTGTGCTAAGACCATCTTTCCATGATGCACATCCTTCTATGATGGAAATCTTCCCACAATGCAATCTGCCCATGATGCAGATCTGCCCACAATGCACATATGCCCATGATACACATCATCCAATGATGCACATCTGTCCACGATACACATCATCCAACATCTGCCCATGATGCACATCATCTAATGATGCACATCTGCCCACAATGCACATCTGCCTATGATACACATCATTCTGTGATGCACATCTGCCCATGATACACTGATTTCCAAACAGTTCCCTCTGGACATAGACCAGATTGCAGCTGCCATCCTGTGCATCATGGCTATTCACAGTGATAGTCAAGTAACCTTGTTGCAGGACCTGAGCAAGGGAACCGGAAATTCTATTTTAGGAATAAATCAACATGACTTTTTTTTTTTTTTTTAATTTTTTCCTTTCCATGAAGAGGACATCTCACTTTCCAAACAAGAAATTTGTGTGTTTGGTTTTCTTTTAAATATAAATGTAATACAACTTCCAGAAATGATGATGAATGAATGAGTGAATGAATGAATGAAATAACGACCTTAAGCTGACATTGTAGGACTTAATCAAAGGGAACTCAATAGATCTCAGTATTCAGTATTAAGCTGACAGAATTTTCTATTTTTAAAACTCTGCTGTTCGTAGACTATTAGATCTGGATTTCATAGAAATTAGCATGAAATACTCAAAGAGGAATTCAACTTTATTTATTTCACATTATTTATTATTGGAAATGACAGACCAGAGTTCTTGAAAAGCCTCTTTCATTTTGTGAAGATTATTTCAGGCCACGTCTCTATCTAGAGGATTAACCTGCTTTTACAATATTAGGCCTGTGAGAATTTAATATAAGCCCTTTAGCTCACTGTCATTTTCTGATGACTTGCGGTGACTGGCTTGTCAAGCCTAACTCCTGAGAGTCAGCAGTGTTGCCTGGATGAGTTTTATTCATAATTTCAAGGACACAATGAGTGCCTGAGCAACAAGAGACCTGTGACCTTGGCCTGGGTTCCAGGTCCTTCATTGTTATAGTACAAATCACTGTAGCCCAAATTAATATATGAAGTCTTCAGATAATACATAATTTGATCAAGTGGTCAATTGATCTTTCATCTATCTATCTATCTTATCTATCTATCTATCTATCTGTCTATCTATCTATCTATCTATCTATCTATCTATCTATCTATCTATCTATCAATCTACCTATCATTTATCACCTATCTATATATAATCTGTCATTTATGTGTCTATTTATCTATTTATCTATCATCTATCTATCATTTATCTTTGTTTCTTTCTTTTTTTTTTTTTTTTTTTTTTTTTGGTTTTTGGAGACAGGGTCTCTCTGTATAGCCCTGGCTGTCCTGGAACTCACTTTGTAGACCAGGCTGGCTTCGAACTTAGAAATCCACCTCCCTCTGCCTCCCGAGTGCTGGGGTTAAAGGCGTGCGCCACCACACCCGGCTTATCATTTATCTTTCTACCTATCTATCCTTTTGACCATGAAAAATAACAAGGAGCCATGCCCCAGAAAGCAGCAACAGCATACCTGAACTTGGCAGCTCCAGTTTAGGCTAGGAAAGAGAGTAGAAAAGCCAAGAGTGTTCCTCTGTACACATCCTTTATAAGGACCACGACTGAAAGCCACTTTCCATATTCAGGGTGGGTCTTCTCACATCATTTAAGGCCAACATGATGAAGAAAACTCCCTACTGATACTCTCCGTGTGATTCTACACTGTGAAGTTGACCTGAGAGCTGGCTGTCACAATGACTCAAGGAGTAAAGCTCTCTGGGGAGAAGATACCCTCTAGTCTACTGAGCTGCCTGAGCTGTGCAGGGCGCTCCAGGGAAGCAGCGTCCGTGAGTCCGCAGAGTCCGTGAGTCCTCACCACCGCTGGGGTGGGCTTTGAAGTTCTGCAGCTGCCTCTGAGTCAGAAGAGAAATCCCCATCTGCACCGCAGTAAGTGGCTCAATAAACCTTCTGATTCACCGAGGTGAATTGGGTACAGTCATTTGCTCCGTCTGTCACCGATGCCCCCTGAGAATTGAAAAAGGCATGGCAGTGGGACTGATGGGCACAGGAGGCCTCTGAGTTCTCATGGCATATCGATTGGATGACTGCCTTCTGAGTCCTTGGCATGAGGGTTTTCGATGTTGCTTCTCCTGGACTTAATGTCTTTTCTGTAGGCTGAAGAATTTTGCTACCTTTGCAGTTTTTCTCTGCAGTTTTACAATATTTACTTTACTCGCTGGGCAAAGCCAAAGCCAAAGCCAAATAAATCAAAGCAAAAGAGTGGTGATACAGCATCTGTTTCTTGCTGGGCTCAGGTGCCCAAGAGAGGTCAGAAGGCAAAGTGTCCTGGTGGGAATCCGTGAAGTGGTAATCCTATTGGCTTAAAGTTTTATCCTCTGAGTTCCCTTTCTTCCTCCCACCCGCCATGGATAATCCTAACTTTTTTTTTTTTTTTTTTTTGGTAATGCTGTAGAAAAATGTTCCCCATGGAGAAGGAATTTTTCCTCTGGGGAATCCCAGCAACTTGCTGATATCACAGAATCCCTCTTCCTCCAGGTCTGCTGATACAGCTGGTTCCCCACGGGCATGCGCAGTTTATACAGCACCTCCTCGCTCTCGCCTGTGAGAAGATGGAACCTTGTCTACCATGAAGAACACCTCTTCTTTTGTCTCCTGGCATACGATTTTTATTGAGTCAGTTGTTATCTGCCCACTGTGTTTGCTTCCAGGTCCCTTCTCAAGTCTTTATTTTCTCAAAGAGCTCCTTGTTTGCTTTGCTCTTGATACAACACACATGGCTGCCTACCATAGTCATTATGGGATGCACTGCGAGGGCTGGAGCACTTTAAACAACCAGCCAGGCACCATGTACCCTGCCCACAACCCTGTGGTGAACTCCGTGGGAGCAGTGTATCTGGCTGATTCTTGAAGTGTTGTGATCCTCTGGTTCACAAGAGACTAGTCTATAGTCAAAGTAAACAGCCTCCAGAGCCCGCAAATATTCCTTCTACTTCCTGCCTCTTTATTCCTAGACAGCATCACGACACTCCGTGGGGCAGTCTTCCTGATTTACAGGCCAAACCTCCGGAGCTCTCCTGGGCCCCACCTGTTTCTGTGCCCAGTGTTGGAGCAGACTACCAACGTTCATGGCTGGGTCTCTGCCAGGGCTGCCAGGCCAGGCACCTTTTGTTATTACCTGCTGGTTAGAGTCCTCCTGAGACTTTGGGTGCTGTTATAGAGCCTTCTGCACCCCTCGATGTTTATATCTGCTTCTGAGGGTCACCTGTAGCACCCCGTTTCTAAACCTGCTAGCTAAGCAGTCTCAGTAGGTCCTCGTGAGATCCCATGTCTTGCAAGGTGCTGCCAGTCCCTCAAAAGAACACTTTTCTCAGCCCAGAAACTATCTGCAGAAACCCTTTTTGGTTCTGTGCGAGCTGTTCCTTCTTTTATCCCTTTGCCCCAGAATTACAAAGCTGTCAGGGACTTTTAATCTCCTGGTTTTATGATATCATTTTGTAAATGGATCTGGCCCTCAGAGAACTTAGGTATCTGCTGAGTCCCCTACCACAGTAGTGTAAATTGTGTTCCCTAATTTCTCCCTCCCAGGTAGTTTAGCATGGTAAGGAAATGGGGTCCCAGCGCAATCCCACCTGAAGAGGCTTATGTGATGGAGAGGAACAGTGGCTCACAGGAAGCAGCCACCGAATCTTTAAACCAGCCAGGTATTGCCTCATAGATGACTTAAGTGGAGGAAGGCAATCATGTGAGAAGTTTATTATATGAACATTTGCTTCAAATAATACTTAATAGTTCATATGTGTCATAGCAACTATATGTACCTTACCCTACGGCTGGAGAGTCCACAGTTGTTTTGTTTGTTTGGTTGTTTTCTGATTTGATACTTTTTGTTGACAAGGTCTCCATATACAGTTCCAGGCTAGTCTAGAATTCAAAATCCTCCTGTCTCAGACTCCCAAGTTCTGGGATCATAGGTGTGGATTATCACATCTGACTCCATTTTATTTATTTACATGTATTTGTTTATTTATGGGCATGAATGGTCATGTGGCAGTAGAAGACAGACGGTTAGTTCTCTTCTTTGACCATGTGGTTTTTCAGGACACGGAACTCAAGCTGTCAGGCTTAGGAGCAGGCATCCTCACCTGCTGAACCAGCTCCTCATTCTCTCCAGCCTAGGCTTACTGCGCATATTCTTCTTATTCATTCGTCACTGGAAGATGTGTTTTTACCATTGTGACTGTTATGAACAGCACTGATGAATACTGACCCATGAGGTTCTATGTGGACATTTATTTTCACTTCTCTTCAGTGGTTTCCCAAGAACAAAGATTTGCTATGTAATTGAGAACATAGAAAGTTGCAAAAGCAACACCAGTTCCATTCTGAGCAAATGCCCATTGCAAGCAGATCTTAGATCCATGACTTTGTTGTTGCAGCAGACTGGGTGGGGATGTAGGGATGCTGAACTGATATGCAAAGTGATGTAAGAGCTCTTGGGCTTGATGGAGGTAGAACATTCAAAAGCAGTAATAAAAATGTTATTTTTCTTTTCATAATTTTCAATTAACATTTTTAAAAATTTTTGAGAAGTTCATGCATTTAATTTCCACGAATTGTCCTCTCTCTATTTCCTCCTGTGTCCCCTTACCCCTACTCCCTGTAGAATTCATGACCTTTCCTTTTTTAATTTTAATTATATATGTGTGTGTGTGTGTGTGTGTGTGTGTGTGTGTGTGTGCTGTATGGGGGGGGTAAACTTTATGTTATGCATCTTTCACCAAAATAAAAATATTCTTCTTAATAAAACAGTTTGTCTCATTTAAAATGTAGACAATAATTGTAGAGAAAGGACATTTGCCTCATATATATCATTAATAACATAACATTAATAACTATTAACATATATACAAATAGACAAAACAGATACTAATTTAAGAACCAATATCTCCTACTGAGCAGGATGCATGGCTAAGGCAAGGACACCATCTTCTGTGATGCAGCTGGGCTCTGCCTTACAGCACTCTGAATCCTTAAGCTAGGCCCCTGGCAATTACTGCAAGTACCTCATTAGTGACACCATAAGCAAAGGTTTACTGCACACTCAAAATCACTCTCGACATTACCTCATATCTTTTCATCTTTAATGTTATGGTGATCAGGCATAGGCTGAAATGAGCCTGGCTGAATGAAAGAGAAATGGGCCAATTTCAAAAGCAATGGCCACACTTTTATCATGCTTCCTGTGAAGAAGAAGAAGAAGAAAAAAAAAAAAACAGATCTTTTGTTTCTTTCTTTGTTACCACATTACCACAGGTGGGTCTGAAAACAGATGTCATTCCACTGATACCTTCTTGCTATTAGTGGAAACAAAAAGAAAAAAAAGAAACAGAACGAAATACTGTTCTACCCACTGAAGAAAGGAGTTTAGACCACTTTACAGCTGTGTGCGCAGCATATAAACATCTCAGTAATGAAAATGGAATCCATTTTAAAAATAACAGCCATAGATTTTTGGATCCTGGATGTTTGACTGTAACTGTAAAGCTCATTTGCAAACGGGCTGCTCATCTGTGAGCCATATGTATGCATGCACACGGATACAGGCAGGATTCTGGTAACATCAAACAGCGTTTGACCTGGCTCACCCCTTCCCAGCCAATAAAAATGCCAGAGAACCAACATCCCCCTGTGATGTTTGATTTCATAGTCTCTAAAACCTAAAGTGATTATTTTCAAAAAACACAATTAAAATTCTTTGAAAGCGCACATAAACCTTGCTGAAAGCTCCCATTTTTATTGCATTTATCCAACACTGAAGGAGGCATTAATCTTGAGAGCAATATGGTCTGCGGTTGCCAGCCTTGACACTGAGCTAAAGCTCTTAACACACAAACAGTAGCCTCTACTGCCCACAGCTCATCACAAACCCGATCCTCCCCCAGTGGATATTAGGATTCCCTTAAGATTCATATTTCTCTGAGGATGTAAGGCATGGGAATGTTCAGGAAGGCTGCAGAAGATAGATCTGAGAGATGATCCTCCAGGTATGTGGCCATGGCTAGCCACTGTCCTGTCAGAGGTGTCTGCTTTCTGTTCCCTTTCAGGACCCTCAAGTGTCACTCCCCTTGAAGACACATCTCCACTTGACTGTTATTCTGCACAAACCACACTTTACTGCAACAGCTACACTCTGCTCTGTTTACTACAAGGCTAGCTTGCCACATACATTTCTGCATTGCTAGGTCTAACAGCCCATCAAAACATGGTTGCCTCAGCTAAATGGACATGGGAACCAATGTGTAAACGTTCTGTGCTCTGGGACACTTTATGGCCTTATATCATCACAAAGATTGCCAGTTTGTTGCCCGTTTGAGGGTACGGACCTTTCCTCACAGTATAGAACATTCTCCAGCAGTGACCACTGACTCTGCCGCGGCTCATGTCTGTGATTGCACGTCTGTCTCTTCTTTTTTCCATCTCCATGTCTTTCTGTATAGATGATCTATGTACATAAGCACATCTGTTTACATAAAATAATTCACTTGAATGAACCTGTTTTTTACCCACTCTGACTATAGCGCCAGAGACATTAAGGCCAATTGTATAATATTCTATATGGATAAGTAAGAATGCAGTTTTCGATGGATTTGCAATGATTGATTTTGGTGTCACCCCAAGTTGCTAGAGATCTCTTTAAACTCTTCTAATGTGTTGTGTAGCCAGTTCTGTAAGGTCAGGATTTGAATCAGTGAAGGAAGATGCACACACAGTATAGCTGGGCGTCACCCAGTTTAGGGCCCAAATACGGCAGAAAAACAGAGGAAGGTGGCTCCCTCCATGAGAGGAAATGTCCATTTCCTTCTGAACCTTGGTCTTAGGCAGTCAGCTCTGGCTGGGTTCCTGCTGGAGGAGTTGTGGTCTTTCAGCTCAGGGCAGATGCCAGAATTTCTGTGACTGCTTAATCATGTCAGCCAATTCACATTCTCCCTCCCTCTCCTTCCCTATCTCTCTCTCTCTGTCTGTCTCCCTCTCTCTCTCCCCCCCCTCCCAACACATTTTGTTTCTTTGGAGATGCCAATACACATTTGAGAGCAAACGATAGCTTAGAGTAGCTTCCTCTGGTGTGGAGGATAAACACCTAGGCAAACTCTCCCTCTTTTCTTAAGTTGAAAAACCATTTTGCAAGCATTACATGCCCCACATGTATCCTGCCTCAGAAGACACAATGGGGCAGAGAGTGTTTGCATTGGGATGGTCTGATGGTTTGTATTTGCTCAGCCCAGGGAGTGGCACCATTTGGAGGTGTGGTCTTGTTGGAGTAGGTGTGGCCCTGTTGGAGTGGGTGTGGCCCTGTTGGAGGAGGTGTGCCACTGTGGGCATGGGCTTAAGACCCTCATCCTAAGTTCTTGGAAATCAGTATTCTGTTAGCAGTCTTAAGATGAAGATAGAGAACTCTCAGCTGCTTCTGAACCATGCCTACCTGGATGCTGCCATGTTCCTGCCTTGATGATAATGGACTGAACCTCTGAACTTGTAAGCCAGTCCCAATTAAATGTTGTCGTTTATAAAACTTGCCTTGGTCATGGTGTCTGTTCACAGCAGTAAAACCCTAACTAAGACAGATGGTTTTCTTGGGTGGGTCAGAACAGTGTGCAACTGGTGACAGCTGCTCTATGTGGAGAAAGCAGATACAGTAATGGATTCATCAACATGGAAGATTAATTTATTTGCTACAACTACCCCAAATCACCACAAACATAGATATATAAAAACACATATATATATAAAAAAACATAGATATGTATAATATATAGCTCATTCCTCTCATATTGCAGGGACACCCATATTTTAACATAATGGGAATCAAAAAAAATCAAGCCATATCTAATTGCAGGATGTACATTATAAAACAGTAGCAAATGAGGGGGGAAAATACCCCTTTGAAAATGACTCATATCCTCTTGTAGCCCTATTAATTCTAAAATCAAAACTTAAGTGTTAGCATGACCAATGATCACACTGTCTCTTTATAGTTACTTTCCAGGTCAAATAATATTATATATACAAAAAGTAAACATAAATAAATTTTATACACATGAAGAAGCTAATTCAGTTTTCAGGTCACAAGTTGAAAAACATCTAAACTGTGAGTTTCTTCAGAGTGAGGCACAGAGAAGCTTCGTGGGCTGCAGAAAACGACAGAGCGATTTCCCTTCAGTCTCCCAGAGCTTCCTCACAGTCTTTAAACATTCTAACTGACAGCTCTATCTTGAGGGTCAGCTCTACAGATGGATAGCTCTCTGTAGAGATGGTGTACCTAGAGATGCAGGCAGAGGCCAAAGGCCAGAGTTCAGCATTCAGTGTGAACTGCTCTTGGGAATATATATATATATATATATATATATATATATATATATATATATATATATATGTGATATATATATATATATATATATCCATGTGATATATATATATATATATCAATCACATGGAATTAATGAAAATCTCAAATAAGACCAGAAACGAATTCTATGTGATTGTAAAATTCCAAGTGTTAAAGCATCTAACATACAAAAACAATTACTTAAATGTTTCGTTCTGTTTTTTGTTTGTTGTTTGTTTTTTTTTACTTTAGAAACACAAAGTGGTCATTGTGCCTCCAAAAAAATCCTTAACTTCCTGGAGAAAACTGTAGCACAGAATCATCCACACAACCTTCCAAGTAGTCCACAGAGGAGGGTGTAAAGAAATGGTCCTTGGTGCAGGGATTGTAAGTGAGATGTCATCTAAGGTGGAGGCAGCATCCAACAGTTCCGACACTAAGACCCAGTGCTCCATACAGCAATAAGCGGAAAGTCCCTGCTAAGAACAGAGTTTTCCTGGGAGTAGCCCCACGGAGTCCAGAGCCATAGAGATGGATGCTCTTCACTTGGCCCCATTCAGACGAGGGATAAACACGAAGGATCTGAAAGTAAAGCCATTACCTCCCTAGCCCAGCCAGAGCAAGAGGCAGACGAGGACACAGTGAGTTGCTGTGGATTGGATGAACCCTTGAGAAAATGCAGAAGAGGCTGTGTGCTGCCCTGGCTCTCTCAGACAGTGAGGAGAATCCAGGAGCTCTTTATCTGCCCTCACCACCTACCAGGTGGCAACCTCATCAGTGCTGTGGAATATATGCAGGAGTGCATGCAGCAAATATGATCTTGTTTGTCCTGCATGGAAAAGGCGTCCTGGATAAGAAAACTGCATCAACCTGGTAGAAAACAAAACACAAGGCAATGGGGACCAAATGAAGCCATCCCAAGAGTGGTTCTGTTTAAGTAAAGGAAAGACTTAGCAAATTGGGCTTTTATTAACACAGAAACTGTCCTGATGCCCCCCAAGAAAAGGCAGAGACAGTTGATACTGGAAGTAAAAATAGAATGATCTACACACATCTACACATGTAAGCACAGATACATACATACACAGTGCATATTCACATGATACATGTATACACATAGGTGTGTACACATATACACATGATACACATGTACACATAAAGACACACCTTGTCTACACACGGCACATGTGCATACACATAAAGAGCACCCATGTACACACCGCACACACATTTATACATAAACATTTATACACACAGCACACACAATATACAACAGGTACATACACACATAACACAGCTCACACACAATACATACACACACACACACACACACACACTCAAAAAGTAAAATGGAATTCACATTTTATCACCTAATATTATTTCAACCTAAGAAGAGTCTCTTCTCATCTTGTTGGCAGTCAGGTGAATGGCAAGCCTCTCAGGAACTCTCGTCACAGAAGGGCATGGGCAGTCATTAGCTTTACTCTTAACTCTAAGGATAGTCTCAGCTCTTCCCTTCTGTTGGCTGCATACTTCCATCCTGTTGCAAGAGCCAGCACACTGGGAAGTCTGCTTGTCAAACAGCCTTTTCTAGGAATCGCTGTGTAAGGGGAAAATAGCAATAGCAACGGACATATAATGTGGGAGGGGAAAATTTCACAGCCTCCTCCCTCTAGACAAAGAACTGCAGTCACTGCTGACAGCTAGGAGGCACAGCATTAGCCTGGTAAGCTACGAAAAGAGACGTATCGGAACCCAGAGTGTCCAAGAAGTGAAACCAGAAGGAGATATTTCTATCCCATTACCAGAGAGAAATATTTTCTGACTAGGACAGAAAGAACAGGATGAATGGTGTCCTCCATGTCAGTTCCCTGGTAGAATAGGTAGCATTCCACACATGTCTGCTGGTTGGTGAGTTTATTAGTCAGAAATCTAGCAGGAGACAGATGGCTTGCCAGAGCTACTCCCTTTATTAACCCCCCTTCTCCCTTGTGTATTATTGCAAGCACGTCAATAGATAGAGCAAGTGGAATTTCAGGTCGGGGGTGGGGGGGTGGGAATGCCAGCCTACACAAGTCTCCAGGGAGCGGCAGCAAGAAGAAAATTATATTGAGAGCCGTAGGAAGAGAATTCTAAGGTAAGTGTCTAGTAGTGCTTTCAATCAGGGGGAGGGACTCAAATCACCTGGAGAAAATGTATTGTTAGTGTTTCTTCTAAATCACTCATTATAGTAATTGCCCTAATGAAGTCTTGATAGAAATGGCACAGCTAACAATTTGCAACTAAGGTTTCGAGCAAGAAATAAAAGGCTCTGAGCTTCTTGCTGTTGACTGAGGAGAAACTCCCACACAACACATGCCAGGGGGTCCGACTGCCAAGAACATGGCTGCTCGCTGCTGACTGAGGAGAAACTCCCACACAGCACATGCCAGGGGTCTGACCGCAGAAAGAATAGATGATTATAAGACATAAAATGTTTTTTCTTGGCTGAGAGCTGTTTTGCTAGGACACCAAAGTTAGCAAATGACAAGAAATAGTTCTCAGTTGTGAATCTCAAATTAACAATGACTCTTCGTAGTCTAAATTGGTCCCAAATATTCTTAAGGATGGATCTGTATTAAAAGATTCCCTAGGTGTCTGACAGCCACATTTGACTGGACAGTCTGTCTTTAGTCTGGAAACTTCTTCACTCACTGCTACATAGTGTGCATTTGCAAAGCTGCAGTTTCTAAGAATTCTTTTGTTTTTCCCAAAGGCAAACCCAGAATCTCCTCAAGCATTTGAATGTGAAATGAATCACCTGTTCTCACAGAACTTAGAATCTGGTGGGGAAGAAAAGCCCTACACAGGAACATAAACCACATTTGTGGTAGTGACCAAAGGGTTCAGTTAAAAACAAGGCAAGTGTCCTCATCAGGACTTGTATTCCTGCACAAAACATGACCAAGAAGGAAGTTGGGGAGAAAAGGGTTGACTTAGCTTACATTTCCACATTGCTGTTCATCACCAAAGGAAGTCAGGACAGGAACTCACACAGGGCAGGAACTTGGAGGCAGGAGCTGATGCAGAGGCATGGGGGAAGAGTGTGTGTGTGCTGCTTACTGACTTGCTTCCCCTGGCTGCTCAGCTTGCTTTCTTATAGAACCCAGGACTATCAGCCGAGGGACAGCACCACCCACAAGGGACCCTCCCACCCTTGATCACTAATTGAGAAAATACCTTACAGCTGTATCTCATGGAGACATTTCCTCAAGGGAGGCTCCTTTCTCGGCGATAACTCCGGATTGTGTCAAGTCGACACACAGAACCAGCCAGCATGGCAAACAAAGATTCTTTCAGTGAGGAAAAAGGCAGCAGATTCTGAAGGGCCTGCCTTAAATGGGGAACGTTTAGGAGGCTGTAATGAAGGATGGGGAAATAGATTAACCAAGAGAATTGATCCTGAAGTGATCTGGTCAGCAGGTTTGTCTACAGAGGGAACAGTACATGCTTTGGCTGGGAGGTGCTAATGAGTGTGGTGTATGTCCAAGATCATTTGAACCCAGTGTGACTACAGGCCAAGGAGCCAGGAGCTCCTTGGTGACATGGATTTTCATGGTGAAGTTCTCTGTGGAAGGGCAACTTAAGAATGCCGACCGTTAGAGTTCTGTAAGTCACTGTTGGGAGACTGGAAAGGACCATGGTAAGGTACACCTGCTAAAGATACCCATCCCATGGCTTACTTCTTCTAGCGAGGCCCCACCAACCAGTCTCCAGATCCCCTAGAAAGCATAATTCTAGCTGGAGATCGCTTTCAACCCCAAGCCCGAGCCCAAGCCCGAGAATAGATGTGTGTATTCAAAGTGGCCTTTCATGTATTCTGTGAATGCCCATGCTTCTTGACCTATTCAGCCTGCCTTTTTGCCTTTTGAATAAAGATGTGTGTGGTTTTTTTTTTTTTACCATTATTAATATTCTCTTTGATTTCTTTTTGACTTTTAAATGGTCAAGTGTGAGCCATCGGTTGATTTCACCTAAGCATGCCTTCATCCTGTCCTTTTTTGGAGTCGAGTGGGTACTAAAAACCCGGCTGCTTAAACAGTGGGCTGCCCCTCCACATGGGGCTGTGTCACTCTATAGGAGGACTGCCAAAAAAATTGACAACAGTAAAACTGTTTCTAAATATGCAATGACAAAAACGAATTAAAAATCAATTGCAGGATGAAATCTGAGGTTTTTCTGGACCAAAATGCTCTGCTGCCATAAATACTAAGTATTTATGACCAACAGTGTTCTCAGTTCTGACAGTTATAAAATCAAAATATCGATTACCTCCGAACATCAGCAATGCTCTGTGTCCTGCAGTAACAAATACTCAACCGAGTCAATTCATCATGTAAAAACCTATCCCGATATTATATGACTATTTCGCACATACACCAAGGTTGTTTTAAGATAAGTGCATTTATGGTTTGTTATTAGTAAATATTTGATTTGTATACCTAATTTATAGACATGTGTTTCAGAGATCATATAAAAATTTTCTTGAGCAGAAATGGGTGAGAAATGGGGGGAATTTAAGAAGCCCTGCTCTATACAAGGTGCCTGGAGTCACTGTAAGCCAGCCTGACCTGGATGGAGATATGTGCTATCCATTACTTTAGGAATTTTTCAGACTAATACTGTATGAAAAATATGTTTTATTATCTGTATTCTAAACCCAATTTTTGAGAATTACTTCATGCTTCTTCTTTTCCTCTGAAAAAATTATCCTCCATTGTTGTGGATTCACAGGTTCATGTGACCGCATGTTCTTTTGATTGACAGCATTACCTCTGCAATGACGAGGATGCTAATTCTGGTCATTTCTGGGGACCAGCATCAGCAGCAACAGCAAAGGCAGAGTGAGGAACAGGGCTACCCAAGTGTATTCCACCACACAGGAGACATTCAAGGTAAGCCTGCCCGGGCAGTTTCCAGTGTGGACACAGGATATTGATTCAAAGCTGCCACCGGCATCTTAGTCATGGCAAGAGGCAGGATTTTAATCTTTTAGATGTCATTTGCTCCTTAGTCTCTGGTGGCAGCTCAGAATCAATGACCTTAAATCAAGACTCTCAGTAGTAAGCAACAGCAGGGAACTCCATCACAACCCAATCCCTCTCATTTGTAGGCAAACTGGGGACTCTAGCTTTCCTTGTGATGGGAAGTTCACTGCCTTTTCCGTGCATTTATTCTGCAGTTACATTCTCTCTGAATCTCAGAGCCTTGACCAGACTTACTATGATAGGTAACAGTTTTGGCCAATACACTTTGGCTCTTTGAAAGGTAAATTTCTGAAATGATATGATATTTAAAAACTACGTGTCGAACTTAATTACTCATTACAGTTCGAAGATGTTGAAAATCCAGGAAAACAATGCTAAAGTTGAGAGGCCAAGTCTAGGGGTATCGGAGATCTGTGGGGGAGCTGGTAAGATGAATGGAATGTGTGCAGTATATGCCTACAGCCTCCTGTGGCTCTGGAAATGAGCTATGTCATCATTTTCATGGAAGGACATTAGTATGAATGTTAATTACAGTTTTCAGAAACATTCTCACCGGCCTTGTTTTGAAAATCGGTGTTGTTAGGAGATACTTGGTAGGTTCCTAAGGTGTATGAGCAACCTTGGCGCTGACGGTATCCGAGATAGCTGCTCTGAGAGACTCCCAAGTGTGTTCTCACAGAGTTGTACATTGCTTAGACTACAGGGAAACAGATGGGTGGCTTTCTTGTGTGTGCACACATGTGTTCTTACATTTTCTATTTCACTTGAAGTTTTGTGAAGAATTTTTAGGTAATAAGTTAAATATTATAAAATGTTATTTTATGTTGGAGCATTGGCAAACTGGTCACAAATAAGGGCTGTCCTGATAAGAGGCAATATGCTGTTTGTACAGGAAATTTGTCCTATCAGATGGCTCATTCTGCCCTTTAAGCTCCTTCAGTCACATTTGGATAAAGATTCAGAGGAAATCCCAAAGGCTTAGTCCCACACTGTCACGTGACTTCGTTCACAAATGGTCCCCAGGTAAAGCTGAGATTCAGGGGTCATCCTGAAAGCTAACAGCTGTACCCCACATGCCAACATCAGTCTCCCATCACTTTGCTCAGCTTACCCTGCAAATGTTACGACTATGATCGGCCTCTGTGCTTACCATGAGGGTTCCAAATGGTTAAGGAACCTTATTAAGCAAGGCTGGTTGGCATGTCTGGATTCAATGGATGTCCTGGGACATTCAGTGATTCTGTCTGTTGTATGTTTTCTGGTGTGATTAGAGCAGATGATTTACTAAAATCATAAAAGGCACCAACCAGTGATAAAGACACAATTCAGCCAGCGTAGCTTAGTGAACCATTGCACTGACTAGGATTCCTTGTAGGTACGTCAGCAGTCTCTGTAAATGGAAAGAAGCTGGTGACAATTCTCCACCAGCAGCCTGTGCAGCACCTATTGGCACTTTGATGGCTAAGTGACAGAGAAAACTTCTGTTTCAAGCTCAGACTAACTTCTCCATGTCTTGGAGACAAAGAACCCTGTGTCTTCAGCAGTAGGACCTCCCCCATCCAGCTCTGGTATACAACCAACAGTCATGACAAATGACCTATATGGATCGTGGGGGGTCACAGGTCCTTCTTGGACAATGACTTATAGAGAGATAGCCACCTTTTGGCATAGGGGTTTTCACCCAACAACCTTAGATGTCCTATGGTTACCTTCTCCATCCACCCGATGAGGGTTCAATCAATCATTCAAACGCTTTCTCTGCCGTTCTTCCAGATCCTTGCCCAAATCAGTAAGACACTCAAGGGTTAACATTAGATAATCAAACTTTTCTATGCATTTCAGGCAGAGTCCCTGAAAGCCAACTACTTGTTCATTCCAACTGCTTTTAGAAGCCAGTAGCTAAAAGCATACTAAATTAATATATTAGCAAGGTCCAACACAGCATGAAAGATCCCATTCTTGAATCATTGTGTTTTTAGGAGAGCCACGTTAGGGGACAGCAGCAGACATGGAAGCACCATTCTCAGCATCTGGCCCCTTAGCGCTTCCGTAAGAACCACCAAGCATCTTACTCTATCTAGATGGGCTTTGGCAGGAGTAGCTTGTGCTTCTCAGTCCTAGTCATGGCAGAAGAAAGCAAAGCCAAGTGCTCCCCAGCCTTGCCTGACTCCTGGGCTAGGGTTCTGGTTCTGATGGGTTCTCAGTGTGATGGCCATCACCTTTCCATCACACTCAGATGCTGAACAGTCCTGGGGCAGCATGAAAGCACATTCTCAGAATTTTCGTGCAGGGGAGGAATGTACACAGCACATAAATGGAAGGAGAAGTGCCCACTGTTAGAAATGAGATCCGATGGCTCATTTTGAAAAGTGCTCTGAGCTAGCTTATGTCCAGCTAGCTTAATGAACAGGAAAGAGGAGAGAGACCTGGTAATGCTTGTTGGTTTAGCTATTTCCCCCTGACAAAAGCCCTGCTAAGCTACCTGCCCAAATTGACATTTAGAGGAGAAAGGCACTAATAGTCAAGTTTGCCTGCAAGGCCATGCATGCATAAACTTTAAAAAACAAACAGGATGCAACATGTAGAAATGAACCCTCAACAGCTTTGTTGTGAAAAGGGAAATGTAAGTGACAGAGGGAAGATTAGGCCTGGAAAATGTGTGAGATTCTCCCTCTCCATTACCCTGACGATGGGGAGAGGGAGGAGATCATACAATAAGGTGTTTTCTGACTCAGCCAGTACACCTGCCAATCTGGGTGCTGCTGGAGTTTTTAAGATTGTAAAAACAAACAGTTTCCCCCTTGATGCTTTGAGTCCCCCACACACCCTTGCACCCTTCTTCAGCCCGCTAAATGAACCATTAGTTGGGTTTGATAGCCTGCAAAGGGTCACGGGCTCAGCATTTGCTTCTTGCCTGTTTGTTTTCCTTGCAAACTCCGGCCCTACAAGAATCTTGACCCTTTCCATTTGAGTGTCCTGGATGGGCCCCTTGATTTACTTTTCTTTATCTCATCCTCTATCGATCGGTGTAGCACTTGACAAATGCCATCTCTTCAGAGCCACAAAAGCCTTTTCTACCTCTTTGAACTCATGCCTCCCCACTCCGGGGTTCAGCATAGCTGGTAAGACCCTGTACCAATCCCCAGATTGCTGGTGAGAACTCTATCTTAATTCTCCTGAAAGTATATCCTTGTCCAGATGGAGAACATCAAACACCACTGAAGGCTCATCATTTCCTCCACTGACACCTGTCTTTCCTCTACTTATTTAGTCATTGACATCACCTGGTGATACCCAAGTGCCTCTATGGGCCCCTGAACAGAACTATTTCCCTCATATTGTCGCTACTTACACAGCCTCATCTGAACAAGGGATGAAAGAGCTCATCTATCTATCTGCAGATAGATTAGTTTCCCTACTTCCACAGCTCAGACAGATCTGTTGCACCCCCATGCCCCATGGTCTCAACCTCCTGGCTGTGAGAGGATCTTTTATGACTTAATAAAGTGTCTCTCTCAATTAAAGCAGTTAAGAGAACTCCTCTATTCTCATAGTTTCCTCCACCAGGCCATTATTAAGGCTCCTGTCCACATATTAAATCGTGGATTTTACTCTTTTCTATAAAGGTCAGACCTGGGGAGAAACTTCTATACTCTTGCCCCCTTTTTCTCTATGTTAATGTCTTCCAAGCTTTGGCATCCTAGAGAAGGGCTCTTTAGCTCTTGTCTAACTTGCATGTTCTATCCCTCGCCTCCAACCTGCTGTATAAAGCAACAACCACCTCCACCACCTCCTCCCTGATTCTATTATTTACCAATAAGGAGCTAATGTAGAGGATATACACCTTTCTCTCTATAATTCCTCCTCTAGCCTCCCCCCTCTGTGGTCAAGTTCTTTCTGGCTGTGTGGCTGGCCTTGTTTGCCTCTATTGTCACTCACAGCCAAGGTCACAGCAGTACCATCTCAGCCTATTAAGTAGGCTGCCCCATAATGCTACCTCCAAGGGATGCAGTATATTGTTTAATCTATCAGCCACTGGCAGGGCATATCCCCATCCCAGAGGTGATATTAGTCACTGAAGAACCATGCTGCCTGATACCACACAGAGGAAGATGACTCTCCTGACACCCGTTCCAAGGAATCTCTACTCTTAGATGACTGGACCCTTACTGAAAGTCACCCACAGCAAGGAGCATGCCCTACCCACCACACGGAGACATACTATCTTGTACCTCAGAGGGAAGATAAGGATGGTCATACAGATGCTCTACCCTCAGAAAGATCAGCTTCAGTTGCATATCTTGTTACTCATTTCATGAGCCACACCTCTGCTCACTGTAACTCAACTCTGGCTTTTTGTTCCCTGTTTAAGTGCCAATTGCGCTGTATAAGTCTTTTGAAGAAGTGAAAAACGTCTATTTGCTTGTGATGTGTGTAGTATCAACAACAGACATCAGAGAGATGATTCTGTTGAATTCTAGTTTAATGATCCAGGGCATTTCATTTGTTGGTGCTGCTCATAGGAGGAGTATTGATGAGTAGTTATTGACAGGAGAGGGGCAACTTAAAGGCATCACTCAAAAGCCCCCCACCCCCGCAGCATAAGCAGCAGCTCTCAAAGGCTGCATTCCTGGAGCCCTCTGAGCAGATCTCAGGCAACATGGCCAGGCTCTTATCCTCAGGAAATTCTTTTTTGTCATTGTTGTTTTTTGTTTTGTTTTGTTTTTTGTTTTTGTTTTTGTTTTCGGTCATTTTTTTTTAATTAGATATTTTCTTCATTTACATTTCAAATGTTATCCAGAAAGTCCCTTATACCCTCCCCTTGCCCTGCTCCCCAACCTACCCACTCCTGCTTGCTGGCCTTGGAATTCCCCTGTACTGGGGATTATGATCTTCACAAGACCAAGGGCCTCTCCTCAGGCAATTCTTTACCATTCCGTTAACCCGGGGGAGTGGGCTTGAGCTTTACAGTTTTTAAAAATAGCTACACAACACTGCACGCCTTCAAACTTCTTCAAAGCTGTCTTTAACCTTTGCCTTTCTGGTACAAGGATGAAAAATACTAGTGCAGCAAAATGTGCTTTTGCCCTGTAACGGGTTTGACTGGAAAACCTGCGCCTCCGTTTCACCATTGAAGATACCATGGGAGATGTTCCCGAGACGACTATAACAATGTTCTTGCTATAAAGGGTAACTACGAAAGCACTCTCAAAAACTGCATCAGACAACACTGTGTAAACAGCTAGCATTTCAAGTTCTCAAGACGTAGACAAGGCCCAGTGTCAAATCTTCCTCTCACATTATCTTCTCCTAACCTTACAACCCAATAGGAGAGTCAAGCAACGCCTACGAATTCTGATTTCTATGTCAAGGCTCTTCATCACGAGTACATGTCCCTAGATTGAAAAAAAAAGATCAGTCTACTCTCTACAGATTACAGAATGTATTAATGCATCCAAACATCCTTCTGAGTTGAGCTTGTGGTACAAATTGCAGTGGTAAGGCAGGGAAGCCATGGTCCTTATGGGGTAGACCTTTTGTTTGAGAAATCTGAAACACAGCAGAAGTAAAGTGAAGGACTTTAGATTTGGAGTGAGTCCCACAGACTGTGTGTTACAGGCTTACCATCTAACGTAATATCACTGGGAGGCAGAGCAACTTTATCAAATCCTAATAGCAAATCCTTGGGAGTGTCCCTGCAAACAGGCTGCAGGACCCTGGTCTCTTAGTTTGCTTCCTGTCTGCCTTGGAGTAGCAGCCCACGCTGTTGCATGTTCCTGCCATGTGTATCAGCCAATTTCCTGTTGCTGTGTTAAAATCCCTGACTAGAGGCTACCTAAGGAAGGATTTGTTTTTTTCTGTTTGATGGCACAGCCCATCCTGGTGAAGAAGTCATAGTGGACCTTGAGGCAGCTGGTCACTTTGTATCTCTAGTCAGGAAGCAGAGAGGAGAATGTCTGAGCTTAGCTGCCTTTCTCAGTTCACACAGTCTGGGACAGTAGGTCATAGAGTAGTCTTCTACAATTAGGGCTGGTCTTCGGACTTCACATAATGATCTAGAATACACACCGGAGGGAAGGCATGTTTCCCTGGTGAGTCTAAAGCCAATCAAATCCACAAAAATAATCATCACAACTATTATTGTTGCTAATCGGTTCAAATCCGCAAGGCCAAGAAACCATGGGGGCCTCTGAGATCAAAAGCCCTGTGGTCCTTTCCTCTCAAAAGTTAATTAATTAATTAATTAATTGGTCAAGTAATTAATTAATTGGTTGATTTAGAGCTTTGCCACAGTTGCAGGAAGCTGGCTGATGCAAGAAATGTGTGGAGAAAGATTCATGGGGAGAAAAAAATCTAAGCAGTTAAAATGTAGGACTGAATAGGATTACATGAGCAGAGGAGAGGTGAAGACATGTTTGGGGTGGGTGTGGCAAGAGCATGGGAATAGTACTTGGGAAATGCAGCTGTCAGTAGAGCAGATGTGCTTCTCCAGCTCACTTAAAAGAGCCATAGGAGGAACAACAGTATCAACCAACCAGACCCCCCAGAGCTCCCAGGGACTAAACCACCAACCAAAGAGTATACATGGTGGGACTCATGTGTGGGAAGCCACATAATGCCATTACAAGATGGCGCTGGCTACCGCTGGACACCACCCACAAGTCCTGGTAAACAACCAATGTGCTCATGTGCAAAAGGGTTTTCACGCCAAGTCACGGCTCATCCTGGAGCATGCAAATGAGGGACTGAAAGCAACACACCAATCATGTATGGCCATGCCACTCCTAAGCCTATTTAACCAGCGCCAGTTTCGGGGCGCAGGGTCTTTCACCTTCACAATCAAACTCTCCCAATAAACATGTGCAGAAGAATCCTGTTGTGGCGTCTTCCTTGCTGGCCAGTTGGGTGTCTACACTCATGGCTGCAGCTGCATATGTAGCAGAGGATGACCTTATCTGGCATCAATGAAGGATGGTCCTGTGAAGGGTTGGATGCCCTCGGCATAGAGGAATGCTAGGGCAGTGAGGCTGGAATGAGTGAATGAGTGAGTTCCCTCATAGAAGAAGGGGAAGGGGGGATGGGCTACGGGGTTTTTGGAGGGGAAACCTGGATGGGGCATAACATTTTCAATGTAAATATATAAAATAACGAATAAAAATATTAAAATAATAAAGAGCCATTTTTAATGCCACTGCTTTCTAGTAAATCGCCCGATGGACTGGAGACTTGTGGAGGTCACATTCATGAGTGTTCTGTTGCATTCAAGTCAAGATTTACAGGAAATTGCGGAGAAGATAGACGGATGAAAAGAGTCCAATATAGATTTAGTTCCTGCTAAGGTTAACTATGTTGGATTAATGGTTGTGGTTGTTAAAATACAGTTCCCCATATGATAAGGGTGAGGGGAAAGGAGCGTTTGAACCACGTGTTTGACCCCAATGTGGCTCATTTTGAATAAACGTCATTACGTCACCATCATCCTTTGCTTTAGAAATTGCTGTTTATCCACACCACTGTAGAAGTGCTTTCACTGAACGTGTTCCTCACTGGGGCTTTTAAATATTTACACCAACTCATTAATAATTTACTGTTGGCATTCAGGTCCTCAGACTCATGAATAATTGACATCTTCATTTAGGATCCGCCGCTCTTCTGATAAAGCGCACCGGTCCAGGCTTCCCCAGCCTTTCAGCCAGGAGCATTCGCCAGGCAATGGCGCTTTGAGTTTCATGGAGGTTAGAAATTAAGAGCACATGCAAAGAAGGCAGGAAAGCAGTGCATCTGGCAGAGAGGCTCTGCTAAGGGAGAGGCAGACCGACCGGCAGGCAAGGAAACCTCAGCTCTCTCGGCAGCACTAAAACTCAACTTTATTGGCTACACTTCCCTCGAGACGAAAGCAATTGGGGGAAATCTAATTAAATGCTATGTTTTCTCTCCATCTTATGAACATTATTTAGAAGTAACCTGAACTTAAAACAAACAAACAAAAATCCTATGATTCATATATACATGTACCTGTGTATATACATGTATACATTTAATTTACATAAATACTATATATAAATATTTTCAAGCAGTAGCAGTTTAATTATTATGACCCTGTTCTCAAGAAGTGAAAATTGACATTAAAATGAGAAACCAAGTGTAGCTTTTTGGGCTGCTGTCATCTTGAATGTCACATCAAACTGTTTATTTTTAACCCCGCTTCTGAAAATTATCAAATGTTGCTTATCGACAATTTGGGGTTTTTTGTTGTTGTTGGGTTTTTTTTGTTTGTTTGTTTGGATTTTTTTCTAGACAGGGTTTCTCTGTGTAGCCCTGGCTATCCTGGAACTCACTCTGAAGACCAGGCTGGCCTCGAACTCAGAAATCTGCCTGCCTCTGCCTCCCAAGTGCTGGGATTAGAGGCATACACCACCACTGC
This sequence comes from Mus pahari, assembly GCF_900095145.1. NCBI lineage: Eukaryota > Metazoa > Chordata > Mammalia > Rodentia > Muridae > Mus > Mus pahari. Next base: position 2,337,545 of record NC_034600.1, on the reverse strand, counting down.
CCGGCTTTTGCTGACAGTTTTAGGTTAACACAAATCTCGTATTTTAAGCAGGGAATACCCAATCTAACATTTTGGGGAAAATTTGTGCCTTCCAATAGGAAGGAAGAAAAAGAGAAAAGTATATACTTTTCCATTATTTACTTTTTTTTTTTTTTTTAATCTGGCAATCCAGTGTGAGAGTTTTCACTTGCTGGTCCTCTGCAATGATCACTGGCCACGAAGGAGGACATGAAAACAGGTGGCGTGCTATCTATTTTTCTAACTTCATAGATCCCTCCACATGTCTTCCTGCTACCTAACCTTATGGTGTAATTTTTTTCTGTGTGGATTCTGGCTCCTATACTGGAAAATCTTACTCTGATGTTTACTCTGCTTGTTTTAGCTTATAGACTGGCTTCTAACCGCTTATGGTGAGCACCAGGCATGGGACCTTTGTGGGCTAGGATTTCTGGAGCTATCCTCAAATATTTTGTCATTCAGGAAGGGAAGTGTTTTGAGCCGAGGGTGGTAGGCAAGACCTGCTTTCTGGAAGCGTCCACACTCAGACGTCAGAACACATGTCTTCTTCCTTTGTTCCGGATGCATGCGACAGCCTACCCATGAGGCGACAGAAGAGGACAGGACAGTGGAAGACGGGTGGCTGCAGTCTCTGGGGTCCATCATAGAACTTTTCTTTTCCTGCTTTGGGGGCTGTTCCATGCTCACTCCTGGCTCTGTGTAAAATGCTCCCTTGACTCAAAGCGTTGGGATTTGCGTGTCAGGCCAAGTTCACCTGCTTGCACAATTATGACTGGCATTCTCCTGTTCTGCCGACTTGAGCCTCCTAGCAGAGCATCAGCTTCCGGGCACTTCCAGCTTCTCAGCAGATAAGATGTGGGTGTCCTTTAAGCCTTGACCACAGAAACAGGTCACCCCAAAATCTTTTCCCTGCAAGGCATTTATTTTACCCAAAGTTCTGGAGGAAACAATTCTATGAAATATATGGTCAGTGGGCAATAGGGAGCTTTAGGATTTCAGGAGAGGTCATAGAGGGTTAAAGTTCTTTCCCCCAATTTATTCCAGCATAATCCAGTCATTTGAAATAGGCCGGCAGTTCCTTGTAAAGGTTGTTGGACCCACTTTCTACACACACCCTCCTTTTGTAAGTTCGCACTCTTAAAGTGATTGGCAGTCTCCTTCCCTTGGAGATGTTACCGTGAAACCACACATGACAAGAGTTCTGTCCTACTTCAAACATTTGATATTAGGGAGTTAGTATATTATTGTTTCTGCTTTACAAAGTGCTCATGATGCCGTATGTTAATGTAATTGGCATGCCAAATATCCTCGTAGAAAAATTGGTCCTGTGCATCACGTCTGCATCCCCAGCTGTCAAAATGGCCACTGGGCAAGGAGGAAACCCCCCAGTGCTGTACCCCGTGTAACTGGGGGTGAAGTAGATTTAAATTAATCTATGTATTTTCCTGACTATTCATCTAGAATACATTTTCAATGTCAGTGCTTTCCATGAACTATGTTACACTTCATAATATATAGAAAAATAATGTAAGTTTAGATCCATTATTATTCTAATCAGGCCAATTGTTCCCTATGTGTCAGTCTCTACACAGTAGGGACTATAAAGTGGCTATGGCTTACCAAGAACTCTCCTTTATTGGAGCAGGCAGCATGGACACTGCTCTTTTCAGAGTCTCCTTTCAGATGGCCCATGGTGACTGGGGAAGGGATTTATGACACAAAAGTATATGAATCACAGGTTCCCAGATCACCTCACTCACAAACAGGTACTGTGTTTCTCATCATCCATGTACAGGATTTTCATGCATAATTTACTAATTTTCATGAAAAATGTGAAAGTGAATCCAAGAAGACTGAGAGCCCATTGATTTATAAGCATTTTTAAGCACTGCTTAAAAGAAAAAAGGGGAGGGCACACCATCATCCTTCAGTTGTCACACATGTAGAAGATTCACAAATCGAATCCATGATGGATAAGAGGAATTTAAATGAGTCCCACATCCGGTGGGATTTAAATGAATTTAAATGAATCTCACAGGCAGTGGAGCTGTGTTGTTCTCTAGGAATAATCTAGGAAGTGGTTTTAGCTATGGAACAAACCTTGGTATGCCCCACCGAGTCACTAGTTAAAACCTAGTGCCTAGTGTGGTGACATTTTGAGGCAGGGTCTTTCAGATGATACTGGGTCAAATGGGTGAATCTTGGAGAACTCTGTGACTCCTTTCTCTTATGGAGGTAGCGTGAGACATGCCAGGAAGAATTCATGACCAGACATCAGATATGCTGGTGCCTTGCTCTTAGGCTTTTCAGGGTTCGGACTGTGAGGAATAATTGTCTAATTTTTTTTAATAAAAAAGTAAAATTTATTTTAAAATAAACAACTCAGTATTGACATTTTTAAGGCATCAAAATAATTTATAATGGTTAAATGCCTCTTAAATATCATGATATCTTCTGCAGATAAAAGTAATATGTACTCAACCACTTTTAAAAATCTGTTTGGAACAGTAAATAAGATAGAAGTAGAAAAATATCTTGCATCAAGTCCTCTATGAAAGAAAATTGTGAAAAATTCCTGATTAGACAGAAACTGTTCCATCTCCAAGGGAGAATACGCAGTGTAACTGTGGTTTCATAGAATGAATTGGGTAGTGTTCCTTCTGTTTCTATTTTCTGGAATAGTTTGAAGAGTATTGGTCTGCCTTGAAGGTCTGATAGAATTCTGCACTAAAACCATCTGGGCTTTTTGACCAAAGAGTCCTGGGCTTTTTTTGGTTGGGAGACTTTTAATGACTGCTTCTATTTCTGTAGGGGTTATGGGACTGTTTAGATGATTTATCTGATCCTGATTTAAATTTGGTATTTGGTTTCTGTAGTGGCTATTCCTGGTTGTCAACTTGACTATATTTGGAATGAACTACAATCCAGAATTGGAAGGCTCACCAGTGAACCTAATCTGGAGGATGGGAGATAGAAGTTTCTGATCTAGATTTTGGTATGGAGATTTTGAGACACAGTGGTGATTGAATCCAGAAGATTAAGACAGGGAGATCTCCGAGTTCAAGGTCATCTGGGATTAAAGGTGTGGTGGCACACACCTTTAATCTGGGCTACACCTTCTGCTGGGGACCATATAAGGACATTGGAAGAAGGGAGTCTGGTTCTTGCTCTTTCGCCTGCGGCCGTGTGGGACTCAGCAACTGCTAGACCCTTGGACATCCATTCACAGCTACTACTGAACCAGTGTTGGGAATTGGACTGCAGACTGTAAATCATCAATAAATTTCTTTACTATACAGAGACTATCCATAAGTTCTGTGACTCTAGAGAACCCTGACTAATACACTTTCTGTCTAGAAAATTGTCCATTTCATCCAGATTTTCCAGTTTTGTTGAATATAGGCTTTTGTAGTAGGAAGTGATTATTTTTTTAATTTCCTCAGTTTCTGTTGTTATGTCTCTCCCTTCATTTCTGATTTTGTTAATTTGGATAATGTCTCTGTGCTCTCTGGTTAGTCTGGCTATCTACCTTGCTGATTTTCTCAAAGAACCAGCTCCTAGTTTTGTTGATTCTTCGTATAGTTCTTTTTGTTTCTACTTGGTTGATTTCAACCCTGGGTTTGANTATTTTCTGCTGTCTATTCCTCTTGGGTGTATTTGCTTCTTTTAGATCTAGAGCTTTCAGGTATGCTGTTAAGATGGTAGTGTATGCTCCATCCAGTTTCTTTTTGGAGGCACTGAGAGCTGAGTTTTCCTCTTAGCACTGCTTTCATTGTGTCCCATAAGTTTGTTGTACCTTCATTTTCATTAAATTCTAAAAGGTCTTTAATTTCTTTATTTCTTCTTTGACCAAGTTATCATTGAGTACGGCATTGTTCAGCTTTCATGTGAATGTGGCTTTCTGTTGGTTTGCTGCTTTCTGTTGGTTTTGTTGCCTTAGTCCATCGTGGTCTGATAGGATGCATGGGACTATTTCAATCTTCTTGTATCTGTTGAGGTCTGTTTTGTGACCTATTATATGGTCAGTTTTGGAAAAGGTACCATGAGGTGCTGAAAATAAGGTATATTCTTTGTTTTAGGATGGAATGTTCTATAAATATCTCTTAAATCTATTTGGTTTGTAACTTCTGTTAGTTTCAATGTGTCTCTGTTTAGTTTGTGAGTCTATGATCTGTCCATTGCTGAGAGTGGAGTGTTGACATCTCCCACTATTATTGTGTGAGGCACAATGTGTGCTTTGAACTTTAGTAGAGTTTCTTTTATGAATGTGGGTGCCCTTGCATTTGGAGCATAGCTGTTCAGAACTGAGAGTTCTTCTTGGAAGATTGTTCCTTTGCTAACTATGAAATGTCCTTCCTCGCTTTTAGTCCAAATTAGAATGGCTATTCCAGCTTGTTTCTTGGGACCACTTGCTTGGAAAAATTTTTTCCAGCCCTTTTCTCTGAGGTAATGTCTTTCTTTGATACTGAGATGTGTTTCCTATATGCAGCAAAATGTTGGGTCCTGTTTACATATCCAGTCTATTATTCTATGTCTTTTTATTGGGGAATTGAGTCCATTGATGTTAAGAGATATTAAGGAATAGTGATTGTTGTTTCCTGTTATTTTTAAGGTTAATTTTATGTTTGTGTGGTTATCTTTTGGGGGGGGGGGTTGTTAAAAGAAAGTTACTTCCTTGATTTTTCTAGGGTGTAGTTTCCCTACTTGTGTTGATGTTTTCCATCTGTTATCCTTTGTAGGGCTAGATTTGTGGGAAAATATTGTATAAATTTGTTTTTGTCATCTTGGTTTCACCATCTATGGTAATTGAGAGTTTTGCTTCGTATCATTTCCTTGGCTGGCATTTGTGTTCTTTTAGGGTCTGTATAACATCTGCCCTGAATCTTCTAACTTTCATAGTCTCTGGTGAGAAGTCTGCTATAATTCTGATAAGTCTGCCTTTATATGTTACTTGACCTTTTTCCCTTACTACTTTTAATATTCTTTCTTTGTTTTGTACATTTGGTGTTTTGACTATTATGTGACAAGAGAAATTTCTTTTCTGGTCCAATCTATTTGGAGTTCTGTATGACTCTTGTATGTTTATGGGTATCTCTTTCTTTAGATTAGGGAATTTTTCTTCTAAAATTTTGTTGAAGATATTTATTGGCCTTTTAAGTTGGGATCTTCACTCTCTTCTATACCTATTATCCTTAGGTTTGGTCTTCTCATTGTGTCCTGGATTTCCTGGATGTTTGGGGTTAGGAGCATTTTGCATTTTCTTTGACTGTTGTTTCAATGTTTTCTATGTTATCTTCTGCAAATGAGATTCTCTATTCTGTTTTGTTTTGTTTTTGTTGTTGTTTTGAGACAGGGTTTCTGTGTAACCCTGGCTGTCCTGGAATTCACTCTGTAGACCAGGCTGGCATCTAACTCAGAAATCCGCCTGCCTCTGCCTCCTGAGTGCTGGGATTAAAGGCATGCGCCACCACCGCCCGACGATTCTCTATTCTATCTCTTGTAGTCTGTTGGTGATGCTTACATCTATGATTCCTGATCTCTTTCCTAGGTTTTCTACCTCCAGGGATGTCTCCCTTTGTGGTTTCTTTATTGTTTCTATTTCCATTTTTAGAACCTGGATGGTTTTGTTCAATTCCTTCACCTGTTTGGTTGTGTTTTCCTGTAATTCTTTAAGGGATTTTTTTATGTTTCCTCTTTAAGGGCTTCAAGCAGTTTACCTGTGTTTTCTTGCATTTCTTCAAGAAGTTTATTTATGTCCTTTTTAAAGTTCTCTATCATCATCATGAGATGCGATTTTAAATCAGAGTCTTGTTTTTCTGGTGTGTTGGGTATCCAGGGTTCACTGGGGTGGGAGAACTGGGTTCTGATGATGCTAAGTAGCCTAGGTTTCTGTTGCTCATGTTCTTGCCCTAGCCTCTCACCAACTAGTTACTTCTGGTGTTAGCTGGTCTTGCTGTTTCTGACTGTGGCCTGTCCCTCCTGCAAGCCTGTGTGTCAGAACTCCTGGGGGACCAGTTCTCTCCAGGAAGAATTTGCACATGGAGCCATGTGGCACAGGATCAGCTCCTTGCACAGAGGATGGATCCTTAATGCCTACTGTTTACAGCCACTCATTAAATGGTGTCTTGTTACAGCAGCCAAGAATCTTAGGCAGGGTTATCACCATAATTTCCTTGCTCAGGCTTGAGGTAGAAAGGGCTTAGCTCATTGTGTTCTCTTGAATCCAGGGGTGATTCTATCACTACAGGAAAGGAAAATATAAATGAGTCTGCCATGCTCTCAGTTTCAGTGACTTGAGATTGTGGCTTTCTGTATTCTTTCTCACATCATCAGGGCGAAACTATGCTATTGACTGTATTGAATGTAGGAAACCATGATAGTAAAACCCACAATGGGCTCAGCAGAGATGAGCTGTAGATATGGGCAGTGCTATAGGCTGCCCAGGTCAAAGGCAGCCCATTCTTTCTACCACTTGTATATGTTTGGGAGGAAAACCAGAAAAGGTTTAGTTTAACTCAGAATTCACATCTCTTGCCAGATGCTGAAAGGCCAGTGTCTTCTGTGCTTCCTTTCACAGAGGGTCCCTTGTTTTAAAACCATTCCTCTATCTTCAGATATGTTCTGAGGAAATTCAGACAATTCTGTAATTTTATTCATTTTATGAGCCATGAATTCAGTTGATTCTCCTGAGAGGCATTTGCACAATCCCAGTAGAGACCAGTACCCCAGATAAGTCTCTCATGTAATAGCAAGAAAATATTTTTAATGAACATCCTATAAACTGTCTTCTTTTTATGTCTGTTCCCAGAACTACTTCAAAGACAAATGTCCTGGCTTATATAAAATAGCCATTGTATGTCAAATGTAAACTATTTGGCATCAAATGTTTCATTGCATCTCTCTGGGCCTTAGTCACCATGGCCATGAAGCAGCATGACCCAAGAGAGTTCAACCACTGTCTTAGTCCCCTAGAGCTGTTATAGCAAGGTACCACAAGCTAGATGCCTAATATCTCAGGGTTCTGAAAGCCAGAAGTCCAAAATCAGCATGCTGGCTATGCCATCTTGCCTCTAATACTCCAGACCTTCAAACTTTCTCCTTCAGACCTTCATTGGCCATGACTCTATCCCTGCCACCTGGCCATGAACCATCCCATATGCTTCTCTTCCATATTCTTCTCTGTATGTATTGTATAAACAGCTGATTTTATACTTAGGATAAATCTAGATTACCCAGGATAATTACAGCACAAGAACCTTAGTTATACCTGGTAAGATCCCCTGATTCCCTTTCCCCAGTAACTTCATGTGCATACAGACTGAATACTTAGGATATAGACACAGTTTCTTGAGAGCCATATATGTGGTTCAATCACAGAATTAGTGGGTCATGGATTTGTGGGAGCTTTTTTGAGACCATGAAGCCTGAACCACTAGGCTAAATATGCTCTTTCTGCAAACATTTTCCCTAGCATATTACCTTAATCAACTCCATCATAAAAATAAAAAGTTTATTAAAAATGTTACTGATTCAAATGTCTACCAGTGAGTGCTTATGAAATAAGTATTGTATAACTATTCAATGAACTTACAAAAATTAAAAAAATATACTATGTACTGCTCTGAAAAGACTAAAAAGTAAATAGAAATCATTAAAATATTGGAGAGGCAGTATGATGGTTAAAGAGTGACCTGTGCAAGCATGAGGATTGGAGTTCAAATTCCCTGAATGCACATAAATAGTGATGGGTATGGCAGCCTACCTACAACCCAACACTGGGAGACAGAGACAGGTTCACAAAGCAAGCTGGCTAGTCTGACTAGCTCTGGGTTTAGTTGACAGACTCCGCCTCAATGACTAAGGTAAAGAGCCCTCAAAGAAGGTCCTCAATATCACCCTCAATCTTCCACATGCACAAGCATACATGTGCACAGACACATAAACACACATGTGCTCCCATACATGTGAGCATATATGTATACAAAGTGTGTACCCACAACATGAGAAAGTTACTGGTAAACACTCTTGGAAAATAAATGGCCAAAAAAAAAAAAGTCCTCCCAAGCAATATCAGATTGTGGGCCTTGAACTGAACTCTACAAGGCCTTGAACAAACATATGCAGAGCGGAGAAGAAGAAAACAGCCAGGCAAGGAACTAGCCTGGAAGTGGATAAAATAGTGCACGTGGTGGTTGCAGGGCTCCCACCAGGTAACAACTGTGAGAATGGAAGAAGAGTTGAAAGGGAGAAACATGAACTGTGGACCCAGACTCAGGGGCAGGCACTCCGGATGCTAGCAACCACTATCACTACCAACCCAAGCGCCCGCTCGCTGCTGCCCTGCCTGGCTTACCTGCCTTTCTGCTTTTTACCACACAGAGATGTGAGAGTCCTCTTCTCTCGCTATTCAGCAACAAAGTGAACCAATAGGAAGCCATCCTCACAACACAGAGGTTTTCTGTGCCTTCATCTTAGCCTTTCCAACTCCTAGAATGGAAAGCATTTGAATTTGTGTTCTTTACAATGTACTTGTTACCCAAATTAACCTGACTTTTCAATATTATGCAGCTTAGAGTCATCTGAGAGGCTAAGATACATCAATTGATCAGGCTGGCCCATGGTCATGGCTTTGAGGAACTATCATGATTATTAATTGGTATAAGAAGGCCCAGCCCACTGCGGGTGGAACCATCCCTAGGCAGGTAGTCTTGAGCTACATAAGAAAGGAAGACAAGCGTTAGGCTGGAGGGTGAGTGGGCCAACAAGCAGTGTTCCTCAAATGCTTTTACTCAACCTCAGGCCCTGTTTGAGTTCCTGCTCTGCTTGAGTTCCTACCTTGACTTCTCACAAAGATAGACTATTGTCTGGAAGTATGACATGGAAGAAAGTGTTGGTCAAAGTATCATATCACAGCAAGAAAAAGCAAGAGAGAATATGTCATACAGCAGGACAAGGTGGATTGAGACTCTTGATGGTACATTTAGTGTCGGTCACTCTTGCAGTCACTGTGGAAAACATGAAAGTGAACTTATATCCTTAGCAACCTTTCCCCTGGAATCAAAAGCTGACAGAAACACCTTATCACGGGACATAGTTTCAATTCAAAGTTTCTCAGGGTTTCAGTCCAGAATGGTATAGCATCCCAGTTCATTGTGGTTGAAGTTGTTCACATGGTGGCAAACCAGGAGTACAAAGATCATGACACCTTCCATGGGTATTTTGTTCCCCATTCTAAGAAGAAACGAAGTATCCACACTTTGGTCTTCCTTCTTGAGTTTCATGTGTTTTGCAAATTGTATCTTGGGTATTCTAAATTTCTGGGATAACATCCACTTATCAGTGAGTGCATATCATGTGTGTTCTTTGTGATTGGGTTACCTCACTCAAGATACTATCCTCCGGATCCATCCATTTGCCTAAGAATTTCATAAATTCATTGTTTTTAATAGCTGAGTAGTACTCCATTATGTAAATGTACCACATTTTCTGTATCCATTCCTCTGTTGAGGGACATCTGGGTTCTTTCCAGCTTCTGGCTATTATAAATGAAGCTGCTATGAACATAGTGGGTCATGTGTCCTTATTATAAGTTGGAATTTCTTCTGGGTATATGCCCAGGAGCTGGATCTTCCAGCCCATAAACAACCACCAAACCCAGATGCTATTGCATATGTCAGCAAGATTTTGCTGACAGGACCCTGATATAGCTACCTCTTGTGGGGCTATGCCAGTGCCTGGCAAATACAGAAGTGGATGCTCATAGTCATCTATTGGATGGAACACAGGGCCCCCAATGAAGGAGCTAGAGAAAGTACCCAAGGAGCTAAAAGGGTCTGCAACCGTATAGGAGGAACAATAATATGAACTAACCAGTAGCCCCCAGAGCTTGTGTCTCTAGTTGCATATGTAGCAGATGATGGCCTAGTTGGCCATCAATGGGAGCAGAGGCCCTTGGTCTTGTGAAGATTATATGCCCCAGTACAGGGGAATGCCAGGACCAGGAAGCAGGAGTGGGTGGGTTGGGGAGCAAGGCAGGGGGAGGGTATAGTGGACTTTCAGAGAGGAAACTAGGAAAGAGGATAGCACTTGAAATGTAAATGAAGAAAATACCTAATAAAAAAGACAACAACAACAACAAAAAAACAAACAAACAAACAAACAAAAACCCCCAAAGATCATGACATAAGTCAGGCACCAGTTACAACTTTCAAAGACCAACCCTTAAAGACCTTTATCCTCTCAAGGCTGCACAGACTCTCACACTACTGGGTTGGGAAAAAACATTCAACACATGCTCCTATGTGGAACATTTCAGAATCAAGTATCCAGTTTTGCTCCTAATCTCTAAATGGTCATCCTATAATTCAAAAGGTACTTAATCTAACCACAAGAATCCCCAAACTACTATTTGTACACTGGTCAAAAGTCTAATTCTGAAGTCTTCATTGAAACTCAAGGCAATCTCTTAACTGTTAAGACCCATTCCAAAAGACATGAGTGAGACAAAACCAAGACTGAAACTGAGAGGGATGGACGTGATGGGAACTTCGGTGGCTTGAGCAGCTCTGCCCTTACAACTCTGTGCACATGGCTTTCTTCCCCTGGGTACGGTTCTTCTTGGTGCCCCTAGCATGTCTCAGAAGATTGCTCATTTCTCTGCATCTCCAATATCCTGAGTGATTAATTTTAACTTAGATCCCACCCTCACAGCCTTACGTATAACACTGTTAGGAGCTTTCTGTAGGGAACCGAACCTCCCTACAGTTGTCCGACTTTACAAGCATTTCTCTAGAATCCAGCTGAAAGACTCTGTGACACCATAACCCTTCACTCTGCATCTCTAACACCACTTGGGAGACTCCATCTTCTGTCACCAGGTGAACAGCAGCAGTAGGCAGCCCTTGGGTGATGGCTGCAAGGGCCTCTGAGATTATCTAAGTGTGTGCTTCCTCAGCTCTGATAAGGCAATCAAATCAATAGCTTCAAGGTCCCAGCAGTCTGCTCCTGGGTTTAGTCAGCTTTCTTACTGGACTGGTTCCTGTTCATTTTGGTATTGTTTGAAGATGGAATGGAAATAAATGTTTATTGCAAAATATCCCACATCTCACTCTGTCTCTCACCTTAAGTGACAGTTTATGTGTGATAGGCAGTTGGACTGATGTTTCCAATTAAAACTGTTGCAGTAAGGGCAGTTTTGAATGTTGCTGTCTGTTGAGAATCTTGATCTTAGACGGGCGCAGTCTGGACAGAGAGGTAGCTCTAGCTCTTGTAGAGTCCATGATCAAGAAAATATGTCCTGCACAGGACACTGAATGAATCAAGCATTGAGGGCATTGATTTGCAAACTCTTCAGGCTGTAACTTGAAAACCAAGAGGCAGATAGAAGAGAAAGAATACTGACAGTTTCTATTACATGCAGGCATTCCAAGATATTTTCTTTCTTCACCCTAGAAAAGATTACACTAAACGCCAATTCATTTCAGTGTCCAATTCTTTCTTAAAAATTAGCACTCTTCATCCTCTAGCTCCACTCAAGAGACAAGAAGGCTGAGCCCCTCTAGCTACTGGAATATTGGCTTATCAAGACAGGAGAGACAATTGCTTCGTTGGAACAAAATAAGGAACAAAGTTATCCAGTTATTTCATTTGGTTAACCCTGATTGTGCCATCACATTGACCTTTTAAGGTCACTGTCAAGACACAAAGGCTGAATTCACTTGGAGGGAGTCATCACATTTGATATCCAATGTTCCTTGAGCCATCATTAGGCAGTCAAATTTCCATATAGACAAATTCCCATGAAAGAGTTCATGACCTCATGGGAGAAATCAGTGTGTGTAGCCCAGGGCGTTGAGCAAATGAACTTTTGCAATACTTTCTTCGCAGTTGATTTCTTTTCACTGAAATAAAACACACATCATAGAATCATAGATGTCCACCCTGCCCCACCATATGCAGCCTAGCTCACAGCAGCTACAACGGCATTCTATGTACTCGCTGTTCTTTGCTTCATAGACTGGGCCCACATTGCCTTCCTCCCAATATGAAGAAATGTATTGGAGAAATATCTTCTCACGAGAAGAGCACACCAGCTGGCTATCCAATATCAAATGATCAGTCCTGAAAATATATATCCAAGTAGCACTGTACAAACTGAGCAGGTGTATCTCTGATTTTAGGATTATTCATATATGGATATATATATGAATAGTGGTTAATTAAATGGAAGACATGAATTTGAAAGAGCAAGCAGGAGTGTGTGGGAGGTTTTGGAGGAAGGAAAAGAAGGGGGAAAGCAATGGAATTATTACCTTAAAAACAGAAAGGAAGAAGAGAGAGAGAGAGAGAGAGAGAGAGAGAGAGAGAGAGAGAGAGAGAGAGAGAGAAGAAAGAAAGGAAATGCATTGGGGATGGAAATGTAGCCCAGTGGTAAAGGCTTGTCAACATGCATAAGGCCCTGGGTTAGACACTAACCTCATGGGAGAAGAATCAGGAGAACCCAGGGATATGGAGACAGGTATTTAAAAAAATTTTTTTTAAATCATCTTTGTCATAGTAGGGGCAAGAGGAATTTCCTTCCCAGTATTCAGCAATTCTCTTAACAGTTTGCCCAGAGTGACAACTCTCAGTCTTGCCCCTGCCAAAGATAGTACTGACACTTCAGAGTGTAACAGTTAGAACATGGTCACATGCAAGGAAATGGCTTAGGGCAGTGAGCTCAGCATCCAATGGCTTAGGGCAGTGAGCTCTGCTTAGTATCAGTGTGAATGACCTTTGGAGTGCTCTCTCAGGTCAGCCTAGGCTCCAACCATTACAATCTGACAAGATGCTGCATCCCCTCCAGGTCACAGCCAGCCCAGCTGAGTCCTTGATATGAATCCAGAAGACCAGAAGGTTAACTCTGCATATGAACTACTAATTATCACTCAAAGTCCATTGGCTGAGTCAGTGTATTGCCCTTGAAAGGAGACTCATGCAGGGACTCAAGACAGACATCCATGATGAAGGAGCACACTGTGGTGAGAGTAAGCCAGAAGAACTGAGAACGCCATTGCCACTGGAGGGCCAGCCTCTTACACTACAGGATATTTGAAGTCTGCTTCCAGAGGCATCTTCTCCTCTCATCTGAAAGAAGACATCTGAGCATGTCAGTATTGGTCTCTATTTTTCCCTTTACTATAGTCCAAATTGCTGGGACCAGAGCTCACTGATATTTCCTCTCCAGGCAGAATCTTTGTGTGGTGGTTTGAATGTGCTTGGCCCAGGGAGTGGCACTATTAGGAGGTATGGCCTTGTTGGAGTAGGTGTGGCCTTGTTGGAGTAGGTGTGTCATGTGGGCATGGTCTTTAAGACCCTCATCCTAGCTACCTAGAAACCATTCTTCTCCTAACAGCCTTCAGATAACGATGTCAAGCTCTCAGCACCATGCCTGCCTGGATGCTGCCGTGTTCCTGCCTTGATGATACTGGACTGAGCCTCTGAACCTGTAAGCCAGACCTAGTGAAATGTTGTCCTTTAAAGAGTTACCAACATCATGGTGTCTCTACACAGCCATGGAAACCCTAACTAAGACAGCCTTCTTCCCCACTGGAGAAGAGGCATGGTGAGGATGGTGAAACGGGGACCTCAAGGCTTGTCAGATGCAGAGAAACTCTAGTCTCCTTTGATTTGGTCCTCAGTCATCTCTGATCCATGAAATAGTTGAACTTACCTCAAGTCCAAGTACTCCAGAAGACCAGAAGGCTAACTGCCTATGAACTACTAATTATCACTCAAAGCGACACGGGTCCATTGGCTGAGTCAACGTATTCTTCATGGGGATACTTGATTTGTAGTGGTCTACCATGCAGACATCTCAGCCATCAGTGCACTGTCTGGAATATGCCTTCAGTAGTTCTCATGGGTGGAGTCCAGTTTTTAAAGTACACTGAGACTCAGGTTCAACTTTCTGTGATAGGAGTAGTTTACCTAGGTACCTGCCTGCACAGGTTCCTACTTGCAACATACACAAGTATTAAAAAACCTGCACATGCTCTAAAGATTTCTACATCTGGAGGGATAGGAATGAATTCCCTTACCAAGCTGAAGAAAGCTGACACCATTTGAGAGACACTAGAGTCCAGAAGAAAGGCTAAAATGTTCCAAGAACAGTTCTGGTGAAAAAAATCCTACAGAGCCCAGGATGAGCTTGGTAAGTGAATTCATTCCTATTCCTCCAGATGGAGAAATCTTTAGAGTATGTCCAGATTTTTTAATTCCTGTGTATGTGGGGAAAAGGCAGATGAACCAATTTTCCAAGGCAGAATTGTCAGTCATAGGAACCATAGGAGGAAAAGGAATAACAAACTCTCTCAGAAGGGTTTTACTGCTGTGAACAGACACCATGATCGAGCAACTCAAAGGGACAACATTTAATTGAGGCTGGCTTACAGGTTCAGAGGTTATGTCCATTATCATCAGGGCAGGAACATGGTAGCATTCAGGCAGGCATAGTACAGGAGGAACTGAGAGTTCTACATCTTCACCTGAAGACTGTTAGCAGAACACTGGCTTCCAGGCAGCTATGATGAGGATGTTAACGCCCCCACCCAGAATGACACACATACTCCAACAGGGCCACACTTTCTAATAGTGTCACTCCCTAAGCTGAGCGTATACAAACCATCACATTCTACTCCCTGGCCTCCATAGTCTTGTTCAAGCATACGAGTCCATGGGGGCCATAACTAAACATAGCATAATGCAAAATATATTTAGTCCAACTTCTGAAGTCCTCATAGTCTATAGCAGTATCAATAATGTTAAAAGTCCTAAGTTCAAAGTCTCTCCTGAGATTCATCCAGTCACTTAACTGTAATCTCCAAAGCAAGACAAAACCAGCTGGGCAAACTCCAAACTCTGAATCTCCATGTCTAATGTCAGAGCAGTCTTCAGATCTTTGCTGACTGTAACAAACATCTTTCTCCTGGGCTGGTTCCACTCCCTGTTAGCAGCTTTCCTCAGCAGATAGCCCACAGCTCTGGCATCTCAAACACTTTGGGGTCTCCAGGGCAACCTAATCTTTACAGCTTTTTATAGCAATGATTTTCTAGGCTCCTCCAAAAGGCCCATCTCCAACTCTGCCCTCTGTAGCACTCTAAGCTCTGGTGAACTCCACTCCACTGCTGCTACAGTTCTGGGTGATCAGCCCACGTACTGGCATCGCCAATATACTAGGGTCTTCTGCTGCAACTAGGCTTCACCAATAACCTCTCATTGTCTCTTCATGGTGTTAAGCTTCAACTTCTTTGCATGACCTAGGGCATCAATTGCAACTGAGGTTGCATCTTTATCAATGGCCTTTCATGTCCTCTCACAGTGCCAGATCTCAACTGCTCTTCATGGCCCCTTTATACCTTCAAAACCAGTACCACCTAGGTAATTCATTTGCTCCACCTAGCCCTCTGCTTCCTAGTGATTCTGCAGTCTCTCAAATGAGCATAGAATCTAGGGACCAAATATCCAAACATGTGAGCCTGTGCAAGGCATTTTACATCTCAACACTAACATCTACCCTGCACCCTGTGTTTGCCAACATTCCTAATCATGTTCCTGGGCATTTCTTCACTTCTGTTTTCCAGTTTATAATTTTAATTCATCTGTGTCTCTTCCAACAAAGCACACCTATTTGGCTCCCACTTCCATTGTTTTGCAGATCAGAATTCCTTCGAAGCTGTTCTGTAGTCTCACTTTTTAAATGGAAGTGCTCGGTCTTACCTCTTCATTTCTAAACACGCTGAGCATATTTACTCTCATTTCCAAGCCACACAGCTCTGTTACCCCAGTCCCCTGAGTCTGATTCCATTGCCTGTCACTTTTACAATGTGTTGTTTTCCCCCTTTCTCTGCATGGTTGCCTATGATTGAGTGCTGGAAATTGATAGTAAATAACCCAGAAATAATTTGATCACTAAGTGAATGTCATCTTTCAAAGAGTATCTCCAACTGCTTCTGGCAAATAGCCTGAAGAGACAGTAATTCCAGATTTTATCCAGGGACGATGATTACCTAAAGCTCGGTTCCCCTCTGTATAAACTGGAATGGCTTCAAGGGATTCTCCACGGTTATCTCTTCGGGTTCCCATCTTAGAAGATAGAATTCCTCTTGCCCCCCCTGGAAGCATGGCCTGAACCTACAGGGATGCCTAAGCCACTGCTATGATCCTTGGTCTCCCCCCTCCCGACCCCTGTACATACACACCAGCAGTTTTTCTCAGAAGGAAGAAAGTCAGCAAAGTGGGGGCTAACCTTGGGTATTTTCTTCTGATTCCTTGACCTTATTCCTGGTTCCCAACACCCTGATATCTCTTCTGTGACTTCAAAGAAAAATAACAAAACATATTTTACAGTGTTACTGCTTGCTGGTAAGGTCAAGTGTCCTTGTGTTTATTATGTTGTCACTGAATCAATGAGTTTAAAAAAATTGTCTTAAGGACTCACCCATTAATCGATATGACTGAAACACTAGTTCCCACTTTCCTTTAGGGGACATAGTACATTTACTTATTTATAATCTTTCCTTTGTGAATCTCTCCCACATTCCGTTTTTCAAAGCAACTTTGACATCTATTCACTAGGGTCTTTTTGATACTGTATGTGTCTGAACATAGGTTCCCATTATTCCATCATAAACTCCTTTATGTTCACTCTTGAATTCAGAATGGCCCAAGAGTGTTGATATGGATATGTACATTAGAGGAGGAAACAGCACAAATATATGCCATGATTCATATTATATAGATTTTTGAGAACCATAATCCTAAATCAGTGTCGGGATTCTGTACATATTTATGTATAATTTACCCCCTGAATTTTCAATATACTATAAAACTCTAAATATATAGTTGATGTAGAGGCTGGATTTGGGTGAATCTAACTCATTTGCTGACAGATGCTTAACTCAATCTGGCTTTATAGGAATTTGTAATGAGTAGTGAGGACATTCCCTAAGCATTTCTTTCATAATCACATGTCACAACAACACAGAAGCCTGAGAGCTGCACAGTACAGGGGCCTGCTGTTACACTTCAAACTGATATAGCTACTGTGCCATTAATTGGCAATTCCTCAGGGATCTTCCACATTTCTGGCAGTAACCTATAGCAATATGCTTGGACTCAAGACTGTTGGCACCCTGTGGTCAAAACAGCTGCCCCATAGAGAATGGAATTGTCTTAAGATGTCCATACTCCTGACAGGTTAGGGCATTAATATTTCATTAGAGTATAAGTCTTGAGTTGGCCTGTTTTGTTCTGTGTGTGGCTTTTTCTGTCACTCACCCTTCTTAACAACTACTTACATATTGATACCACGCCTTTGTATGAATGCCTCCTCTTTATTTGGTTCATGTGAGAGAGACATTTTTCATTCAACCACATGAAGTAGCTTTCTGCAAAATGCATTTAGCCACATGCCTGTTTTGGAAATTATGACTGCATTGGGAGGTGGCAGAAGGTGGTCAGTATTGTCTCTCTGGCAGTAAGTTTACCATAGTCTGAAAAGTTCCTAACTGTGTGTACCTCCAACTCGGGCTAAGTAAATAAACCAAGGAGTAACTGAACGAGGAATCTATTGTTGAGTAACTGCAAATTCTCTTCCTGGGAGGAAAGGAGAAGGCTGTTCTTTGGGCTTCCCATGGCGAGGTTAGAGCGCAGGAGACGTGGAAGAAGGACTCGCTGCCTTTCAGGGTCCATGTCTCCTCAGCTCTGCAGGTTCAGACGCTGCCATCCTTCCACCATCTCCTCAACACCTTTTTGTTTCAACTGATCTACAAAGCATAAAACTGAATGTATTAACAGAATTTTTTTTTCTACTTTGAACTTAATGTGCTTTCTTTCTGTGATAATTTATACAGAAACCCTGTAGTCACACAAAATAATATTTGGTGCAAAATGTGCTTGAACCATGAAGTAGAGGGAACTAACACTGTCTGCTTTTTTTTCTTCCTGAGAGTCCGAATTGCCCACTCTTATCTTAAGCAGGGTGATGGATATTTGTTGCCCACTGGTGACAAATTGAATCTCAGTTTAGTCTTCAAAGATGTGTTTGTCATTTCTGATGCTGGCATCTGTCACACCCTTGACATTAGAGACGTGTGACCTTCCCTGTGTGCAAGGACAGCTCATGTCTTCTTGCTTTGAGCTGTGCTCATTCAGAACTGACTTTGTCTGGAGGCCGACTTTTGACATTCGTTTATGTGTGACCACAGACACCAAGAGATGAGCTTTGTCTGTCAGAACGAGCCCCATAAAACAGGTTCTCTCTGACCATTTCAGCTCTCTGTGGATGACTGCATGTCGTTGAGGTATGGAGTTACTTAGTTCCATGGATCTTGAATGGGATGAACTCTGCACATGTCTGTGTCCCCAGCTGACCGGAGAAGTCCTGGCGCAGGGGGAGCACAAACAACTCCTAGTTCTATTTTTCCTCTTGTCACCTCCATTTGTTTAAGTTTTCCTTTCCTTTCTCAAAATCCAAGATTGTGTATGACCCTGTCAGGAATGGGCGAGGAAAGCACTGGGCTAAGGCTCCTGCTTTTGTGCTCAGTGAAAGTTGTCACTGATCTGTGGCTCTCCATGATGGAGGAAAGTATTTTAAGAGGTGGCTGGTGACCGGCCATGACTATCTCTTCCTGTGCGAGCTCTGACATTGATTATATCTGCCTCTGTGATGTAACTTCTGATTCTCACTCAGAACTCCCTTCTGCTGGCTGCTTTCTTCACCCTTAGTTTGAAGTCTGAACTTTTGATGTTGGTCACTGTGTGAGTTATGTAGCCTGCATGGACTGTATGTGACTGTGACAGTATGGTGCTGTCGGATGCGGCCCAAGTCCTCCCTCATCATGCCTGACTCTGATGCCTGAGGTAAACCATCAGCCACTGACTCTCCTTTCATTTCCTGCCTCCTCCATTACCCAGCCATATCTCCTCAGTCTAAAGATACTCAATATTTATACAGCACCCTGGTTGTGTTTGTGTATTTATCAACATGACTTGTCCTCATTATGTATTTTCTATGATTCATCATATGGTTATGACCTTACCCAGCCATCTGTCATCTGTCTTTAACACTGGTCTCATTCGGCAAACATGGTTTTGACTCTGACTCTGACACCCTCATTTCTTCAGGCAAGACTCAGTTTACAAACCTGTAAGTTGTGTTTTAGATAGCCATAGTGATTTACCCTCCATTCAGATCCCCGTGTGTGCCAGGACTGCTGGGATACACGGCCAACTCCTGAGCACAGTCCTAGCTTCACATAGCTAGTGCTTGACCAGGTCATTGAAAGCTCCCAGTGATGGAAAGCTCTTCCCTTCATTCAGCGCAGAGGTGGCTGGACGTCAGTGTTACACATTCCTGTGTTCACACTGATGAAGCTGCTTGGCTGTGCTGACGTAAGACATGGCAGCTGAATGACACCGCACTTCACAGGAGGCTGGGCCCTTGGCAGAACCTACGTGGGATAACTACCTTGCATACGTAAAGGAAGCCCAGATGCCACTCAGCACTAAGAACTTAAGGTAGAAACAGGCTCTTGCTTTTCATTGTACTTCTGTTTGTCCAGTTCTTGAGAATCTCAGAAAGAGCTGGGAAATCCGTGGAAAGACAGACAGAGCATCCAAATCCTACAGGGTGAAGTTCTGAAGGCTCGCAACAGGTGAGTCTTGTGGCTCCATGCAGGTCCCACTGTCTCCTGGGACCCCTAATCTGAATCTTAGGGTTCCCAGGAGACACTGAGGGTCACTCAATGATGAGGGCTAGGGCCTGACACCATTGTGGATGTTGTTACATCAGCACTAGAGGTGGTGGGCCTGCTTTAACCTAAGTATTCTGGGACCCCACGGGGTTTCTGCTTTAGGAGGGGCCCAAGTCTCACAGCAAGTGTAGAAAAGTAGAACAACTCTGGGTGTAAGGGTGCATACACTCAACGCCAGCACTCAGGAGGATTAGGTTACATAGTCAGATCCTGTCTCAAACAAGAAGGGTGACCAACTTCCATGACGCAGGCTGTGGCTTCTCGATGCAGGTTATTAGCAGAGCAAGCACAGAGGGGTCACACTTATGGAAGTGTGTGTTGTAGAGCAGATGCAGGGGCAGGGGACGGACTCAAAGAGTGGTCTCAGAGCATGGAGGTTCAGCATTTAATCTAACAGTTATTTAAAACCTAAACGTAAACGGCTGGCATTAAATAGCAGTGGCATCTACCTTCTTCCTCCTTTGTAAAATAGAGCTTTGACAATGGAATTAGAGGTTTGATTTCTTCTCCTGGAGTGGGAATGCATTTTGAATAGATGAGCCAGGTGACAAGGAGGTGACATGGTACGCTTCACTTGGTATCCTTCCCACTCACATCTCAGAGTGAACTGAAGTTTGCTTCATTTAAAATGTTCATGTGATTTAAGTGATGGGTTATACCGAGCATTGCAGAAGCTGTCTCAAATAACACCTCTGAGTTGGCTGCACAGGGGTGGGAGCATCCATCCGGGCCATGCCTCTGGTCTCTCGCTCAGAACCAGTGGGGGCTGACTGTGCTATGGGAGAAGATGATGGCATTGTAAGAGGACCCACTGGACCATCACTCTGACTAGCAAAGTCCCTGTAAGCAGGATAGTCCTGGGACACCCAATTCTCCACACACATCATCTGGCTGGGACAGGATAACAAGCCAAGAATCTGTAAATGAAAGTTGTGAGTGATGAACAGTGGAGGAGGGGAGGAGGGGGCATGAAGTTGTAAATGATGGACAGGGGAGGAGGGTCATGAAGCTGTGAGTGATGGGTGGGAGGAGGAGCTTGAAAGCTGTGAGTGATGGGTGGGAGGAGGGGCATGAAGCTGTGAATGATGGGTGGGGAGGAGGGGCATGAAGGAGGTCCAGTGAGATGGAACCAGGCCACATCAGGGAAACCTAGCTGGAACACTCCTCATGAAAACACATCCCTAAAGCTCCCTGATCCATACTCAAATGTTAACTTTTCCAGTCCTTCCTTGACCAACAACTGCGATGTCCAGCTCACTCTGCCTGGCTTTTTCTAGGATGTTTCTCCTAAGACATAGCATTTAAATCACAGTGCGTCTCATTTCTCTCATTTATCACTGGTTTCTTTATAGTCAGTTTCTTTTTTATGAGTACAATGCAGTTTGATTTAAGTGATGCCCAAGGCCTACAAAACTTCTTGACACATATGGATTGACGTAATAAAAGAGAAGACAGAAATTGTATTTTAAATACCCAAACAGAATTGGCAATATCAACCTCACACTATGATGGATTGAAATTTGCTTTAAACACAGAAAAGCTTGTGACTTATAGTACAATGGAAAATATTGAAATAGTTTCACATTGATCTATTTAATTGATAAGGTGTGTATGTGCATGTGTGTAACACAAAAACTGAATATATAAATAGGAAAGGAAAAGAGAAAATAGATCCCTTCTCACTTGAAGTCTTCTTGATTAAAAAGACAGGTTATTTGCAAGAAAAACATCAATCTTGAGTCTATAAAGACCAATGTCTTTCAAAATGTTGAAATAAATTATCATATGAAACAAGAATTGTCTAATGGTTTTCTTGTAAAAAAAAAAATTGAGAAAAAATAACTTTGAGCATCAACATGTCTGAGGGCATTTACCAATGGTGGGGAGTCATGGCTGCAGGAGTCACATTATAAATTCTTTTTGAATATCGTCAGACATACCTTTGCAACAGTTTGCAAATGAAACCAAGGATGCATTGATTACCATGTTTGTCACTGTGAAACTCAAATACTCGTTGGGCTTAGCTCTTTCCATGTAGTCATCCATCGATTCATTTGCTTTGTCAACCACTGCGTATTTACGAGTCCACAGACGACACTGAGATATGGGTTATACAGGACAGGCATTTCATACTCCGTCCTCGCGATCCAATTCCCCACCCCTTCTGCATGCCCAACTCTGTACACCAGGAAGACTGAGCCATATTCAGTCTGCAACAAAGGCGTGAGGCACATACAAGGGTCATGCACTCCTGAGATGTCCCACAGGGCCAGCAAGGGAAGCATGGTCACCCTGTGATGGGTCTTGGAAGTCGATTTCAAGGTTGGACTTGGCTCATCCAATATATCTCCATTGTGGAGGTGAGCTACAGCATCAGGAACGTGATTGCACTAGGGAGCCGAGGCGTAATGGACAAGCCTAGCAGCTCACAGAAGCAGCACTGGTTTCTTTAGCCCTCACCCTGCATACTGAAAAAGGGATACAGGTATTGAATTGGGGGAGTCGTAATTGGATTGGATGTTATATTTCCAGTGTGTTTTATTTATGAAGACAGGAAGTCCGCAGTGACAGGAATAGAAAATAATTACTATAGGACGGAGAGAAAGTGGTCCAAGTGTTCTGTGCTGGCTGGTTTTAACTGTCAAGTTGACACAAGCCAGCATTACAAGGGAAGAGAGTCTCAGTGAAGCATTTTCTAGACCAGGTTAGCCTGTGGGCATGTCTGTGGGGAACTGTCTTGGTTGTTAGCTGCGATAGGAAGGTCCAGACCAGTAAGGGTGGTGCTAGTTTTAAAGGTAGGCCTTCAATTGTATAAGGGTTAAGAAAGTCACAAGCGGGGCTGGAGAGAGAACTTAGCGGTTAAGAGCACTGACTGCTCTTCTGAAGGTCCTGAGTTCAAATCCCAGCAACCACATGGTGGCTCACAACCATCTGTAATGAGATCTGACCCCCCACCCTTTTCTGGGGTGTCTGAAGACAGCTCCAGTGTACTTAAGATATAATAATAATAAATAAATCCTTTTTAAAAAATCACAAGAAGGATATATTTATTACCTTTGATTATGGATATGATGTGACTGACTACTTGAGTTTCTGCCTTCACTCTCCCCTAAATGACCCATGGTAGCTTAGAATTTTAAGTCAAAGAAACCACGACTTCCCATGGGTTGCTTTCTATCAAAGTATTTGTGGTAGTTTGAAAGACAATGAGTCCCTGTGGGCGCCGACATTTGAACACCTGTCTCCCCGTTGGTACTAGGTTTGTGAATAGTGAACTCCTCTCCGACATTCACTCACCACATCAACCTTGGCTCTGTCTTCACATCCCCAGAGACTTGCTCCGTTGTATAGCCCAAAAGATAAAACTACCTGTGTCAGTTGTTTCAGGAAATGATAACTTTGTCTTTTTTTTTTTTTTTCACAATCAAGACTGATACAAGAGATTACAGGTGAGTTTCCCCAAAGACAGCACACCCTCCTGGAAACTGACCTATGAGTATGTGATGATAAAGGGGTGAAGAAAATCACCAAAGACAGTCAAAACTGGCAGAGGTCTAAAATGGAGGGAGAATGCCAGCTTACTCTCTTGCAAAGGTCCCCAGAGGATCCCGAGTCAATATGTCGGATCCCCTTCCTCTGGCTTGATTTTCCTTCTCATTTGGTGATAATTAATTGTCAGACAGGTCTAAGTTAAAATTGGACGGGGAGTCAATAATACGTTCTACCTTAATTTTTTTTTTTCTTATTACCTAGAATTTGCTCCTCTCCCTTAACCATGATGATAGAGTGACATTTTCAAACTGACGGTACCTGTCATTTGGAGTGTATGGTCTTAGAAAAACATGAGGGAATGGCCACAAGGACATACTACTAGGGCTGATGTACGCTGCCACTGCTGCCTGCCCCACATACAGTCCTGGTGGCCCAGATGTGCCTAGCTGTGTCAGTAGAGGTTCCCTTGGTTACCCAAACCCTGATCTGTTCAGAGCTGACAGAGCTGGACAAGTGTTCTTTGTGTCTGGATACTAAGTGGAACCAGGAGGCAGATGGGTATAAATACCAGTCTCTCCACCTAATGGATGCTTGCTTATGGCCACAGACCGGTATGACTCTGGATCCCATTCTTAGCAATCAGGTATGAGTGGGAGCTACTGCCACTGCTGTATCCCAGGTAATCTCAGATGTGGCTCAGAGTTTGGACCAGCCTCTCCTCAGGGTTTATACTCACTGAATGTGGTTGTTTAAAGTGGTCCCATGGGCTCATATCTTTGAATGTTTAGTCATCAGGGAGAGGCTCTGTTTGAAAGAATTAAGAGGTATGGCTTTTTGGAGGAAGTGTTTCACTGGACTTAGGCTTTGAGGTTTCAAAGACCCATGTAAGGCTCACAGTGATGTCTCCCTCCCTGCCTTTAGATGTAGCTTTCAGCTTCTGTTCCAGAACCATGTCTACCTGCATGCTGCCATGCTCCCCACCATGATGATAATGGACTAAACCTCTGAACCTGTCAGCCAGCCTCCAATTGAATGCCTTCTTTCATAAGAGTTACCATGGTCATCACATCTCTCGAAGCAATAGACTATTGATTAAGACATTGTCCTTTCCTGGAGCCCCAAGGAAGCATTGTTTTCCCATTGTGGAGCATCCGGTGGTCAAAACCATGCTTTTCTGTATCCCCATGGCTATTGTTCTTCTCCCATACTTGGGGATGTCTGGGGAGCCCATGTCTCCCTTCCTCACCTTCTCACTTCACTATCCCTGGCTACCAGGCGCCACTCACGACTTCTGACGATCATTCAAGTCCAGATTTATAGTCAGCAAAGAACTTTTGAGTCTAGATTCCTGTGGTAGGAAAAGCCAACACTGGATCCCCCAGGAAGGTTATCTGAACTGGTTATTCATTGACAGAATCACAAGTTATGGGTCTAACTATCAGTTCTGTGTTCAAGGTTCCCTGACTATAGATAAAGATAAAATCCAAGGACTGGCCTAGCTCAGAGGTGGATGAGTGCTGTGGAAGAAACTATTCCATAGCTAGCAACCCCCCTCCCCTCATTAAAGAGTGAGATACAAGTACTCTTCAACTATGGGTACCAGTCCAGGCAAGCAGCAGGATAGACCTTGCACGGCTCTGAAGATCTGCAGACCAGGTCTGAGGAGGTTGCTGGAGGGAAGAATCCCATTTGAGATCTCTATCCAGAGACTACCCCATCTGGGGATCCATCCCATCATCAGCCGCCAAACCCAGATACTAATGCACATGCCAGCAAGATTCTGCTGAAGGGACCCTGATATAGCGGCCTCTTGTGAGGCTATGCCAGTGCCTGGCAAACA
>NC_034600.1:2285997-2312391 GCF_900095145.1 Mus pahari | reverse complement strand
CCTCCCCCCTTGATCACTAATTGAGAAAATGCCTTACAGCTGGATCTCATGGAGACATTTCCCCAACTGAGGCTCCTTTCTCTGTGATAACTCCAGCTGTGTCAAGTTGACACAAAGCTATCCAGTACAACAATTATACCCTTGTTAGTTGCAATAAAAAAAATAAAAACAATAAAAAATAAAAAAGAGAGAGATCTCACTATGGTCATAGGGAAGTGATATTTGTGTGGTTTCTGCTTTCTACTGTACTAGAAGTGCCAGTCTCATGAATGGTGGCCTGTGGTCTCCAGGCAGGAGTCTGAGGATCTGTGGTTATCAGTGATTAGTCTTTGGCTCCCCATTCCATGTACACTTTAACCCTTCAGCACCCACTGCCTTGGCTTTTCTGGTGGCCATGACACCTAGGCTCAGGGACCATCAGCATCTGCTATGGCCTTGGGAAAAGAGTCCTTAACACGTAGGGGTTTTGAATAGACATTCTTATGCATGAGCTTCCTCCTACCAGGCTGTCAGGTAGCTTCCAAAGGGACACAGGTGTCTAGGTTGTGCCTTTATTTACCAGGTTCTCATTGTAATTCTTTCTTTGCTGCTCAGTAGGAAGGAGCAATCACCTGATGAGGATTCTGGTGTCTTTATAAGAGAGAACTTTAAAGCTGAGCTGCTTAAATGGAATAGCCATCTTTCCGAACACACACACACACACACACACACACACACACACACACACACACTTATCCAGCCTTCAACACAAGCAAGCTCCACTTTGAAGTTTGTCCAGCCACGGAGGCATTTATGTGTAAGACAAATCCCTTCTCCCAGTGCTACCTGACACTCTCCTATGTGAGTCCTCACTCACAGAGGCAGAGTGGAGTCTCAGTCCTGCCTGTAGGTTAACAGACCCAAGGGGTAGCAGCTGACAGACATCCTACAGAGCTGCTTCAGCAGACACATAAGCAGAGGCCCAAGGGAGGTTGCCTGAGCACCCTGTTCAGAGAGGTAGTTCTGGAAACGAATCAGTTGTTTGAGATGGTCTTGAGTCACAGGGTAGTGAACCTGGCTTGAAGTCGTCTGATGGGTGTCCCCTTTTTACCCTTGCTCTACAGCTCATGCTTGTATTGCATCTGCAGTGTAATGTGGCAATAGAGAGTCCCTTCTATTCCGTCTCCTGCTGACCCTGATGTTATCAACTTCTCGGTATTTTCAGAAGCCCTCCAGGAGTGCTCGTGGCAGCAACTGAACGGACAGAATGCAAAGACATCTAACTAAACACCACCTCCCTAGACCCTGTGGGTCCCTCAGGCACAGAGCGCAGTGCCAGTTCCAACCAGTAGAGGGAGAGTGCAGAGATCTGATGAGGCTCTGGCTGTGTGTGTCAGGGCACTGTGCATGTCATGGTGCTGGTGGCATCTGCCAGCCGTTTACCGTCAGAACTGGCTTCAGCTTGTGCCAATCAGTGCTGCGCCGTGGGCACCTTCCCTGGACCTGAGTCAGCCCAGACCGTTCCTAATAAGAAGCACTAATTAGCGTGCAAATGGCAGGCCCGCCTTTCCTCTGCCCATCTCAACTTACCAGGCAGTCCCAACCTGCCCAGGCTGCATCTACAGTCTTGGTCAAACCCCCACCTGAGTAGGATACCCAGTCCTAATGATGTTTGGGTGGGGTCACCATGGAGTACCAAATCATTTGCAGGCCTGGTCAAACCCCGCCTGCCTGGGAGAGCCAGGCCTGCGGATGCTTGAATGGGGTCCCAATGCAATCAGCCTGACAGCTTCCTCCTGGTCTGAAGGGTCACTCTGGTATGGTGGGCACGCAGCCAGTGTCCTGACAGGACCTCCTCCCCCTCACCGGGTCCCTGCTGTGCTTTTGTTTCATTGGCAATTTTCTGATCCCTAGAATTGTAACATTGACTTGTGAGTGAGGATGCAAGCAGATCTATATCCCTGCCCCGACCCACCGCCATTCTAGCTGTTCTTAGCAATAAGTGTTTCACCAGGAGCAAATTAGCCTGTCAGGAAAGTCAAAGGCACACAGGACAACCAGCACTCTCCTTGTCTCTTGGTTCCTTGAGGTAAAGCCGAATGCAAGGGCATTTCTTTGTTCTTTAAATCTGACAAAACGGCAGCAGGAAGAAATATTCTGGTGGAATTTCTTATATTTTCCCCCCTTGAACTATATAGGCAGTTATTCAGCCCCACATTAGCTTTTAACTGTGATTCATGAAGTAATAGTGGAATCATTAGTGCAAGAAGCCATTTTTCATGCTAAAAGTCCATTCTTTATCAGCTTTCTCCTTACAGTGCACCATAGCCTTTTGCTTCTGGAAGGAGACAGACAGGACACACAAACCTTGGTGTAGCCGGACGGGTGGTGTGCTGAGACCTTTTCAGGAGGATGCCCTTGCTCTGCAGTATCCAGTGTGCATCGGCTGCTCCCGGGACTGAGATCTTGTGTGAAAGGACGCTTCTGATTTCTCCACAGAGAATGACACATCTCCAGCAAGCCACGAGGCCCAAATGTTCCTAAGTTAATTTCATCTGTAACCTTGCTTGTCTGAAGTCCACAGTGCCATTCTGAACCTTCCCAACTAGGGCAGTCGTCTGAGTACCCACTTCCCTGTGGACTCTGTAAGGACATGCACTCCCCAAATGATGGGACAGACAGAATTCTCAGAATGGGTCTGCAGCTTGCTCTTCCCCAGCCTATGAGCTTCGTAGGATTTAAAAATCCACCCTCCCCTCTGAGCTTACAGATGAGTTAATTCACCTCAATCCCCAGACTGGCGAGAGGGGGTGGGTAGGGAAGATGGGGCTGCTGCATCATGAAAGTAGAGAGTCCTCATCCATTCTCACCTGTCTGTTCCCATCTGTTAAAATGGCTGCTAATTTTTCTCTCCTCGAGCCCCAATCTCTGTCTCTGCCTCTCTCTCCTTCTCTCTTCGACTTGTGTGTGTGTTGGGGAAGAGATCCAGTAGAAAACTCTACAAGGGACAGAACAGTGAGCTGCCACGTTCCCCAGACAGGTGCCTGATACTACAGAGCCCCTAACTCCATAACTCTGTGACTATCAGTCATGCAGACAAAGCCCCAAGCCCCTGACATTCTAACTAGACTCCACCCCCACAGTTACCTGACTATAGCCAGGCATGCTCCTCCCCACAGTTACCTGGCAACAGCAAGTTAGTCCAGCCCACTATAAAAGGGGCTGCTTCACCCCTCCTTGCTCTCTTTAGCTCTCACCTTTCTTACTCTCATCTCTAGCCCTCCTTCTCTCTCTCCCTTCCCCCTTCTCTCCATGTGGCCACGGCCCACCTCTCTCTTTTATCATCTCTCTTTCTCCCTGCCTTTCTACAACAAAGCTCTAAAACCATAGACTGTCTCTGCTCATCAAGGCCTGTCATGCTTGAATGATGGGATGGGCTTTCCTCTAAAAAGCTGCGTCTAACCTCCCACCAGAAGGCCTTCCTACACCATGGACAAGACCGAAGACTCTCATCCGAGAGTGGGAATCACCGAGCACCCCTTTTTCTCCCTGCCCTCTCCTCTCTTCTAACCCAGGAATGACCAAGCCACCCTCTCCTGGGCCTCCACTTTGTTCTCAGCTCTTCTTCGGTGTCCAACGGCATCTGGGATGCCTGAGACTGAGAACTTGTTATCTTTGGGCTCTATGAGGCCCAGAGAATTTGGACTGCCCCATCCACCCTCTGCGGACTGGGGTTTGTGGCTTCCCACAGCCAGACACTCACCAGGGGCTGTGTGGAAAGCCTGCGTCAGTCCTCCAAGTCCCACCCAGAGCACTGGAACTCTGGCAGGATGCAGGTATTCACCCACTTTCTTTATTCCCCGACTCCTGCTGCCCTACGTGTGTGTGTGTGTGTGTGTGTGTGTGTGTGTGTGTGTGTCCCTCTCTTATTGTACTTTATTCTTTCAAGTTCCATTTGACTACTCAAAATGAAATTGAGACCTTTATTCAAAGTTTAAAGCTCCCGCTCACCGCAGACCCCAACCACTCTTCACGAGACTCACCAATCCTTTAAATGTAGGAGTTGTATTTTCTGGAAATGCCTGGCTGGCCTGGGGAATATTGCAGAGGCATGATGTAGTCTCTGAGGCCTGGACAGAAGGAAAGAACATATCTTAGGGCTGTTTCATAATTTAATGAAGTGATTAATCATTTAAAATTTTCTTTCCACAACACCCCTCACTTTAGTCAAATAAAAATATTGGGGTACATGCTAACTGTCCCTGTTCCCTGGGGCCCTCCTCAATCTATCACCAATGCAATATTTTATAAATGCCCCAACCCCAGTCCTTACCATGGCACTATATGGATTCCACCTTTTATAGCTGAATCCCTAATAAATGTAAACCATGCGATTTTGCCCTAGCTACTTTCAGCTCGTCATTGTACTGGGCTTTATGACTGGAGTGAGTCTCAGCTCTTAAATAATGCACGCATGCGCAGAGCCGCATGTGCATGTGCTATAGCTCAGGCTCACTGGCGTAACATTGGTGGTCGTTCTATCAGGTCAACTAATAGACCGCTTATCCCTCGGATGCTGATTTATACCCAAGTACACATATTATTACTTCACCCTAACACCCACACCGCCCCTAGGATTATTGCATGATGCCTTCCATCCAGAACTGTTTGCAATCTTATAGTTAAAACTTTGTTTCTCACCACTACAGTTTTATAAACTTGAGCATCTTCCCCTTAATTTTGATATAACCAACTAGTACATTTATTATGAAATAACTTTCTGTATGGGACCAACTTCCATCTATATCAACTCTCCTTTATGCATAGAACGTGTCTAGTAAAGGTTGCTGTGATACAGTAAACAATAGATCTTTAATCTGTTTTATTTCTAGACTTATAGGAATTGAACCCAGTCTTTGGAACTCAAAAACTCCCTCACTACCTAGTATGCCTTATTCTATAGTAAGGTCATGAGATGCACCGCTGGGCACAAATCCCCGAGCATTTGCTACAGTGTCCCTATATTAATAATCCCATAATCTGTGCTGTCAGTTTAACAGTCATTACATCAAGCTCACTCATCATTATATTCAGTCCACACTTACTATTTACATGACCAGACTGGAAATAAGCACACAACCAAGTGTCCTAATTTTTATTAACAAACCATGATCTATGGAAGCAGAAGATGAATTTTTTAATGCAACTGCCTAAGTAATTCATGGGCAAACCACTTCTAGATCCTTAGTGTGGGGTAGCGACTACAGTGAAGAATTAGTGTATAATGCCATGCTGTTAATAAAACCAGGTACCCCTAGCCAAGGAGCTGTTTGTGATGGCTGCTGGGGAGAGAATATCAGTTTTCCCCGTTGATGGGTCACCCAGAGGTTACCCATACTCCAGCAGATGGTCCTACATTCGTGCGCATACAGCCAGTACTGAGTAGATTAGTGGGTTTAAAAACAGAACACATGAAGTTGTGGAGGGAGATTGGAGGAAGTAATTTGAGAAGAGGGAGTTGTGGGTTGGTTCTCCTGAAGCATGTTGTACGCAGGCACTACCTGACATTCTCAAACAGTGACAGGCGAGATACTAATGCTTAACCCCAGCTCACCTCTGAATACCAGGAATAACTCTAGGCATTTCTTTCCCTAATGTTTGTAATGTGTTTCAAATCGACCCCTGAAAAATCCCCACCTTCAGTTTTTGTTTTTGTTTGTTTGTTTTTCTGGATCTCTCGTGTATTCTAGCAGGAGGATGGGGTGGACTAAACCCAAATTAAGTACGGGAAACCTTAGTGTAATAATCGATTGTCCAGATAGAATGAATAGCAGCTATTATTGTCTACTGGTAATATTACCTGATCCCCTAGTTCATATGTCATTAGCCAACATTCTCAACTGTTTATATTAATTCAAATAGGACTGCATTACCATTATCCTATGATGAAATAAATTACCTTTAACAGTCTTAACCATTCCAACAATCCTTCTTTACCTCTGTTAATAGGATTTTCACTTAAGCAAAGTGTTGTATGACTTCTCTAGTCTATATTCCTAATCTTATTTCCATGACAGACATGACAAAATATCTACTTGAGCACCTAAACTACTTATGAGCTCTTCCTGTGTGTTGTGACCCCTCTCTCACTCTTTCTAGCTCCTCTGACCCTAATTAACTAGAAGTTTAGATTAAATTCAGACCCAGACCAAGGGGCTTCTAGGCTCTAAGCAAGTTAAACACTTAGTTGCTGATGTTAAGGGTTGTGGGAATTTATCCTACATTTAGTGAATGCAAATCAAACACTTTAATTAAACTAAATCCTTACTAAATTTGCAGTGACTGACCCCCATGATGATAACCTAACACCCCACTCAACACTTAAACACCCCAATCAGAAGGCTTTAATCTATTCCTCTGCCATCAGGGGATGGAGGGAGACAAAAAGTCAGAAAAATATGGCCAGACTGAATAGATGAGTCTTGTCACCACATTACTGGGGTTTTACCATATTCCTGGGCACCTGTCCCTCCAGTTTAGGGTAATGCTGTCATCAACACCCATAGTATCCTCCTCTCTTTTCTCAGGTGAGCCTGACTGAGCAGACCAAATGCTCAGCTTTCAGCTGAATGAAGATGTGAGCCAGATTTCTCATTCCAGGTGCCATATCCATGTCTTCCCGGCTCCTTGAGGAAGTGCCACCTCAGTGGTCTATGGCTGTGACACCCTAGGAATGTACACTGTCTTGAGTTCATTCCTTCATTGGATGGGGGGGGGGTGTTCAAGACAGGGCTTCTCTGTGTAGCCCTAGCTGTCATGGAACTCACTCTGTAGACCAGGCTGGCCTCGAACTCAGAAATCCATCTGCCTTAATCCAATCAAGTGGGAAGTCAGGATTAAATATCACATACTGAAATATGTTTTGGCCTTCACCGTTAGGAGAAAGGCATAGATGTTTTGAAATGCACAGCAAAGACTAAGATGCACACTCAGCCCCCACCTTCAGTTGGTGCACTCTTACCTTGAAGAGAGGATACTCTGATCTATGCGTGTGTGTTTGATGCTTAATTTTCTTCCTTTAAATGCAATTCCCCTTGAAAGGAAAAGACACTGAGATGCGAGCATTGCCCCTCACCATTGGCTGGCGCTATGGTAGATGCTGAGGAGCTGTGTGACTGGCCTGTCAGCCTCTTCTCCTGAGATCTCAACACACTTACTGCACATCACAGTCTCTTTCTACATGAGCTGTATTCATCCTCACCTACACAGACTCACCCGATGGCTTTGCTTTCCCTCTGAGTTGGCCATCAAGTTACGCCAAAATTCAATTCAAAGTAGAGCTAGAAGTGTTTGTGCCACACAGTTCAAGATGGTGGAAACTGTGTGAGCATGATCTGAAATTGGGCAGAGTGAGAACAGAGCAACAGATAAAGCCTGTGTTATCCCACTATGTATGACATTTGCTTCATGGGTCTTGAGAGTGGTACAACCAAATGAGAGATTTTGAGATGTTTCTCAGTATGTGTGAGTGGGTATATGCATGTGTGCCTGCATGTTTGTATGTGTGTATGAGTACATGAATGAATGAATGAATGAATGAATGAATGAATGTGTGTGTGTGTGCCTGAGCATGTGAATGCATGCATATGTGTGTTCATCAGTGTGAATGAGTGCAAGTGTTTATGTACTCATACATGCATGTGTATGCATGAGTGCATGCATACATGTGTGTATGAGTGCAAGTGTTCATGAATGCATGCATGTGTGTATGAGTACATGCACACATGTGTGTGTGAATCCAAGTGTGTGTGCATATGAGTGTATTCATGCATGCATGTGTGTGCCTGAGCATGTGCATGCATGCATATGTGTGTACATGTGTGTGTATGAGTCCATGCATGCATGTGTGTATATGTGTGTGTGAGTATGAGTATGCATGTGTGTATGAGTGCATGCATGCATGTATGTGTACATGTGTATAAGTAAATGCATACATGTATGTGTACATGTGCGTGTGCGTGTGTGTGTGTGTGTTTGTGTGCATTGTTGTGAGTGTATGTGCATGCTCATGAACTCATAGATAAGCAGGGTGTACCTAGCTCTCAGCCAACACTAAGACCCAAGGAAATCCACAAAAGACACATATTCCATGACAGTAAGGAAGAGGTTGCAAAGAAAGACCTGGAGCATGGACCGTAGCCAGTTTGCTGTCATTTCCAAGGATGTCAGAAAAAGATGTAAGAGGATCACAGCTGATCATAGTGTGGCCACATCCCAGCTCAGAGCCCGCACACACGTCTCCTTGCCTTGCTCAGTTCGGCCTTTTGTTATATTCAGGATTGTGAGCAGTAGCTTCACTACCTCTAAAGAAAACATCTTTTCCCTCTTGACAGTACATCATTGTGACAAGCGTTCAGTCTTGGCACAGATGCTCACAGCCCCTTGGAAACAGAATGGTAGTGCAAGCTGCTCCTGCTCTGGTGCTGCAGGAGTCCACGTGGTTTCAGGGAATGGTCGATACCCCTGCTTTGGGTGCTACATTGAGCAGCATTGAGTGACACACTGTCCTGGGAAAGCGGTGTCTTGTCCAGTCCGCAGGGTGATGAGTGATGAGATCCTTGCCACTTTGTTCCTCCAGTTTTATGTTTGTCACGACATAACTGTGACACATGCCACAGTGCACATGCCCTGTGATGATGAGCATTGAGGAGTTCTTATAATATGATCTCTTTCTGTGCCCCTTCCCTGGGCTCTGAGATGACTGAAGCCTTCAGCCCCCTCACTCTGGCCCTCTGACTTACTGTTGAGATCCTGGTGGGCTGCTGAAGATGTCCAACCTGGCTCTCTCCTCCACCGCTTTCTCTGTTGAGCACACCTGGTTAGGGTATCACCTTCCCTTCAACATCACTTTTCCTGTGACACTTATTCCTTGCCTCCTCAGTCCTGGGGCAGGTATTAGTCTCCCAAACTACATGACTCCCCCAAGAGTAGCTGTGGTTACACATCAGTGAGCGGTGCTGCTGTCAGACCCTCTCGGCAGTCTTGTGGGCTGAGCTTCTATTTGAATGGCTTCTACCCAATGCTGCAGGCCTTTGCCTCCGTGGACATGGGGATGTGGACTGATACACACTGGAAGGCTGGAGGAAGGGAAACAGGACATTTGGCTCTGTTTCAGCCATTGGATGCTTCCGTCTTACCACCTTCCTTCACTTGGGTCCTCTGCAGTCACTGACTTAAGTGGTTCTCCTCCAGGGACAGCTTGTCTATTCCCAAAGCATCCCAGGGCGGGTGACATAATGTTGGTTGTGGGCTGGGTTTTCCTCGGACTCTAGGTGAAAAACTCATGACTTTGGGGTGCTGGGTTAGGTGTGGCCCGCTGGGAACCCCTTGTACTCTACTCTGCCTCTACTCTTCCCATTGCCTATTAGTCTGTAAAATGTCTCCCTGAACAGAAGCAAGGGCAGATTTTCTGCAATTTCACCAGTTTTGTGGCGTTCGTCCCATCCCACCAGCTGCCAACGTTCTTTCTCCAATGTGAATGGTAGATGAGAGGCAGACACCTCTACTCCTTTGCAGCCTTTTTTGTTCTTTTCTTTCTTCAAGCTTCAGTAACATCATCTCCACCCCCTCTAAGCACCCAAGGACCAGCCTGAGTCCCTCCCTTGACGTTACCATCCCCATCATTCTCTGTTTCTTATAATCACATCTGATTTCCCTATCCTACCCATGCCACCCATGTTGGGTCTGACCTGTGCCCTGCAATACAGCATACTCCTTCACAGTGGGATGAGAGCTCTCTCTGTGAGCATCAAATTGCCCTATATGTAGCTACTCTTCCAGGGAAAACAGATAACCAGATATAGTGTGCATTTTCCATCTCGATCTGAAATACGCACCTATCCCTTCCCTACAGTTGGGTCTTCTCTCATACTCTTTCATCCACAACCTCTCACCTCAGAAATAAAGTAACTATGTAACGATTTATCCTGCCAAGTTCCCTTTCTTTCTATATTACTTATTTGTCCCTTCAAACAGACTGTTTTCTCAGAATGTTAACTTGACCTCGCTTTCTCACTGGAAATCTAATGTAAAACTATTGCAAAGTCAATTCAGCCCTGGCAATGGGAAATCTCATTAAATGTTCCTGTATGCTACAGGAAAGGATGCCATTCATCAGCTGAGCCTTGAAGGAAACGTGAAGTCAGGGGGAAGATTTATGTTCATAAACCTGATGCCAATCACATACGTGCCCCTCCCACAAGGATCTCTCAATCATAACCAACCATCTTCTTTGTGTGTGTGTGTGTGTGTGTGTGTGTGTGTATGTGTGTATGTGTGTGTGTGGTGTTGTGTTTGAGAATGACATACATACATGACATCAAGCCCCAGCCACCCTCAGATTAGAACAATTCTGCTGGTGTTTCCATTCTGCCAAACGTGTTCTCGTGTTCTAAGCCTTCAAATGTTTTCTCATGTTCTAAGCCTTCATAAACTGTGGTTCAAATAAGTGTGGAGCTTCTGAAAAATTTAACACCTCTTAGAGGTTTCTAAACACTCAATGATCAAAACTAAGTAAAAACCAAACAAAGGATCCAAGGCCTTTCTGGCAATGCTTGAATCATGTGACTTCACTCCAGCCTTGTTCTGAACACAGGGGCAGGAGCACTTGGCACTGAGCGCGTCCCCCACCACACAACAGCAGCAGATGTTGTCTGAAACTCCTCAGCCCAGAATTGATATTGCACATGAGACATTTTATTCTCCTAGAAACCTAAACTTAATTATGAAAAACAAAGACTTTTAATAATTTTATTCCATCAGTCCTCATGTAAGCGTCAAGTTCATAGATCTTGGGTTTCCATTGTGTGAGGATGCCTGATTTTAAAAGTTGCTTTTGCATTTCTGACTTGGGTATCATGAAGCATCATTAACTACATTTTTGGTTGGGGACCAAGACAGAATGCTAACAATTTCTGAAACGGCCTGTGGTTTGAATGAAAATGGTTCCCATAGGCTCATATATCTGAATGCTTGGTTCCAAGTTAGTGAAACTGTTTGGAGAGCATTAAGAAGTGTGGCCTTGTTGGAGAAGGTGTGTCAAGGGGGTGGTCTCTGAGATTTCTAAAGACTCAACCCATTCCCATTCTCTTTCTCTCTCTCTCTCTCTCTCTCTCTCTCTCTCTCTCTCTCTCTCTCTCTCTCTCTCTCTCTCTCCCTCCCTCCCTCCCTCCTATCTATCAATTGACATGTAAGCTCTCAGCTACTGCTCTGGTACCATGCCTGCCTACCTACTGCCATGCTTGCCATCATGACAATCATAATCTCTAACCCTCTAAAGCTTTAAAGCCAAAATAAATTCTTCTATAAGTTCTCTTTCTCATAGTACCTCATCGTACCATAGGAAAGTATCTAAGACATGGCCTTACACACATTTCTATCATTTTCTACATATATTTATGCAAATTAGTACTTTTAGCATTAATGAATATTATAAATCAAAATACCAACAAACTCTGAAAAAAATCATGAAACATGATCTATATCTGGCATATTACATATTAATCAAAGACTTAACTGGTGATGGAAAATAAACAAGCAAATTCCTCTTCTTTGTATGTAAATTTCATTTTCTCTTCAATAAATGGTAAAATTCTATGTACAACAAAGGATTGTCTTAAAATAAATTTCCTTGGTTTTTTTTTTCCAGTAAATGTTTGGTTTCTAAACCTCTTGTCTAACTGTAGTATCGTGTACACAACCTCTTATTGGGCATCAAGGAGTCATTAGTGACAAACAGCTTTGAATTGTTAATATGTGTAAATATATACTCTTGGTAGGAATAGATGTCAATAGAAGACATGAAAAGGGGCCAATGAACCAAGGGAGGAAAAGGAGGTTTTAGGGAAGGGTGGGGAAGACAAATGAATTCTTTCCATTTGTGATATGACATTACCATGGAGATAGATGGTGAAGACTCAGTCTAGCACTGTTGACAGGTGCTTACATGCAAGGTCCTGCTCATTGCCTCTGACTCAACTCTAGCAAGGACATGTATGTTGTGAGAAATATTAAAAAGAACAGCAAGTTCCTGCACTATGCCGGGCACCAGCAGGCCACATGGCTCCAGCCAGGTGGTCTCATCTCTGCAGACTCTCTGACCCGGAGCTCCCGAGATGTCTTCGCCCAACTCGCTAAGTTCCCTTGGTAGGTCATTGCCACGCCAGCCCCATGCAATGACCGCCCTCCTCACAGTTAGATATCACAGTTCCCAGTAACCCGGTAAAATCAAAAATCTAGAAGTTTATAATTAGATTTATATATCAATAAATTCTCAATACACAAGATATCCACACAATAAATTCAGGGCCAATTGGTAATGGTACAAACTGCCCACCTAGATTAGACAAGTTACCCCAACTATTCTATCCCTATAAGACATCATCTCAACCCATGGCTTTTTAAAGCCACACGGAATCTGAATTATTCTGTTCATCCTCCATCTTGCTTCTTTCTCCCCTACCTGACTTCCCCACCCCTTGCCCTCCATCTCTGCAACCCCTCGCTCTGCCTCGCTTTTCCCTGTTCAATCACGGGTTTCTTGTTGTATTAATATTTAAAGTGATTGGACAGGGAAAATTCGGCTACACATGTAAGCCTAATAATGCAGCCCATGCAACAGGGTGGTGTGTGAGGAGGGGATCTTGGTGTTCTAGAGGTTACAGTTAGCATGAGTGCCTCAGCGCCAGACATGGAGAAGAGACCCACTTATTGAATACTTCTCTTTATATTGCATACTGTATGTGTATACATATGCATTCTATGCATACAAGCACATGTTTACTATATACACC
The DNA here is from genome assembly GCF_900095145.1 of Mus pahari. Classification (NCBI taxonomy): domain Eukaryota; kingdom Metazoa; phylum Chordata; class Mammalia; order Rodentia; family Muridae; genus Mus; species Mus pahari. Next base: position 2,299,561 of record NC_034600.1, on the reverse strand, counting down.
CCACACTCTGTGTTCAATGTAATTCGGCATACTAAAAGAGTAAATTCTGCTTTACCTGTGAGTTTAGTTGTGAATGTAAAAAAAAAAAATCATGTCAATATATTTTAGGAGTATTTATATTTGATCTGTGTGTGGAGGAAGGATTTGTCAGTGTTACAGTAACAATAGAAATACAACAATGAAAAGCGATTGATTTGATTGGGCATGTCGTTATGCCGTTAAGCAGGTCAAAGGTAAAGAAGCAAGACTTTCTGGGGTAAATATTTGCAACAAGCTCTACAAAGAGTCTATGCTTTAAATATGGAAAAACTCACACACACTGATCAAAAGGTACTGACACATCTGGGGAACATAGTCCAGTAGTTAACATGCTCTACAGCAATATTTGTTCTTCATTGTTATGTGGTGACAGTGGTTAATACCATTATTGTTAAATATGGGTGAAAAATACAAAATCAAGAGTCACAGAAATAATGATAAATCGCCTAAAACAATGTTCAGTTAATTTATAATAAGTGACCCTTTGACTCTTAATGAGCACATTTTGTCCATGGAGCAGAGAAAAAAATGATTAAAATAATAAAAATGGTTTTGCATTTTAAAATAAAAGCTAATGCTAACACAGGCTCCTACTCCTTAGTGATGCAGCTGTGCACTTGGCCTTGCTTTGCTAGAAAACACCCAGGTCTCCATGGATGTGAGACACTGTTACTGTTTAAAGTAACAATACAACACTTCCTGAGTCTCTCTTTTCTCCTTTAAAATGCAGTGCAAAGCAAAGCCAGTTAACAGATCTCCTTCAGTCATTTCCTTTAATAAACACAAGGAACTGGTGACCTGTGTTAGGATGGTCTGTCAAGAAGCAGCTGAAGGGAGGATCAATGCCTTTTACCTTATAGTTCCATTGTGGAAGCAGGAGTGTGAAGCTGCTAATCACATTGCATCTGGTCAGAAAGGAGAAAAGAGGCAGGAAGTGAGGCTATGCTGTGCAAACCTGAAAGGAAGTGTGTTTCCTGTGTGTCAACTACCAAATCACTCTTGCCCTTTGAGGTGGCTGGCCAAGTGGCTCCCTTTAGCACTGCTGTGGTCAGAGGAGTCTTGTGTCCCATTGGGTAGGACATAGAGACACAGAACCTAAAGGGCACAGCATCTTCCCCAGCCACAGAGGAAAGCACATGGACAGTACAGCTGCCTTCACCTCAGACTCCTGATGACCTTGAAGACCAGAGGAGCTGCCATCTCCCATACGTTTGTAGTGTGGACCAGAGCAAACCCTCTGTGTGCTACACCAAGCAGCAGTGTTTGTTACTGTAATGTGAGCTTATCACCCTGGTTGGCAGCTCCTTAGGAACAATTCACCCAGACACAACTTTCTTCAGGTGCGTTGAGAATATTTAAATAAGTTATGAGAGTTTCGAATATGGGTTGGCGTTTTCCTACTGGCTCCCACCTTTCCCGTGTGTGTGTGTGTTTGTGTGTGTGTGTGTGTGTGTGTGTGTGTCTATTCATGATGAAGGTGTTCTGTGAGCTTGCTGTAGATTGGGAAATGTAGGTGATTCAAGGACAGAACAGAAGCAGAGCATTGTCTGTCGTGAGATCTTAGAGCAATTTCCTCTCTGAGATTTTGTCCCAAGATATACTTCAGATTATAATTAATAACTAAACAGAAAGCATGAATATGCACATTATATTGATTGCTTAAGTATAAGCAAACACTAATGCGGAGAATACTAACATCAAATTTGCTCTGCTCCTGAGATGAAGCAGCCTGCTGTCATTTAACCTATAACTTCAAAATATCAACGTAAGAGTCAGGAATGTGGTAAATGCTAATTGTAAAACAGAAAGCAAGCACAGTAGAATGCAAAGGGCAGCCTGCTTAAAACGTAATAAAAGTGCGAGCATATATTAAAAAAATAAAATTATACAGCAAATTATTGCAGTTCATTATCTCTGGAACAAAGGAAAGGGATTTTAATTGTTTTCTTTATTGCTTTTGTATGCAAAAGTTTAACAGCGAGGTTGCTATAATTTTTAATATGGTTAAAGAATAAGTCATTAAAAACTTTCTACCAATTCACAGAGCTTTGGAGAGGATGAATTGAATTACATCGTTGAAGTGCTTACAATTTGTGCATAAGAATTACATTATTAAAATAGGACTCATACCTAACTCCAAAAGAAAAAGAATAAAAAAAATTATCACCAGTTCAAAACCATAAACCCACTGAGAACATTTATCTCTGGTGGCTGAGTTCCTCCAAAGGCAGATGGACTTTCACCAAGAAGAAATAGAATATGCAAATATGGTATAATACTTGCATGATAGTCATCAACACTGATCAAGTTTTAATTTTAAAACGGAGAACTCTGCTGTGGCCATGGTGGGTCTGAGGCTTCCTCCAGGAAATGAAGCAGCAGCTGTCATTGTTCCCATTCATCTTGAGCCTGGCTGAAAATAAGCACACCTGAAAGGTGACTTGTTCTGTGTGAAGCCCGGGCGTGCTCAGGAGGTCCTGGGTATGGCTACTGGCTGTCACTGTTAGGGGACCCTCACTTCTGTTTTCGACTGTTCGGTTTCTGGAAAATGTACGTTTGTTTTATGGAATATATATCCCATAAAACAAACGTACAAATATATATATATATATATATATATATATATATATATATATATATATATATATATCATAAGCAGATGAGGTTTCAATGCCATTTCGGCACTGAGAGGTTAAAGGAAAAACACACCATTTCATCCTCATAAGTATAGGAAAACGTCTTCCAATTTGGTTGCATCCATCATTAAATAAATAAACCTTCACATATAAGGAACAGTTACTGAAAAGCTATATGAGACATCACAGTCCAGAGACAAACCTTGGAAACAATGTTATACCAGAAACATAGCCCTGCTGCAGCTGCTCTCCTACCAGCATTTGAGATGTTACTTTATTGTTTTACTACAAAGCAACAGAAAAAAATTAACTCAGAGAGAAAGAGAGGAGACACTGTTCTATTATAAGTATAATGTGGCTGTCTACACAGGGGTGGTAGAGTGGAGGGGGAGAAAAAAATGTCCATGTTCAACCTGCTGGAAACAATTCAAGTAGCCAAAGAGCCATGTTTATTAATTAACACCTAACCATCAGTATTTATACCAGGGATGAATGGTCTTAAAAAGGCAAGTTCAGTACAGGAGAGACCAAAAAGACAAAGTGTATCATGAGATTAAAATTAATTTAAAAAAAAAAGGTTCAGGTGAACAGAAGACAGGAAACCAAACTGGTGAACAGTGCTTCAGAAATGGGTTTCTCCAAATCCATTTTAAATGTAAGGCAAAGTCAAGCACACATAACAAAGCAAGCATAATGAAAATGTATCACATAAATTTTAAGTGCACAAATAAACAGAAGACTATCTAGCCAAGGTTGGCCTCAAACTCCTCCACCTGTTGTCCCGGGTGGCCAAGGATTGCATGCATGTACCCACATATGTGTCTGAGATAGGGTGTGTGCTTTTGAAGACTCAGAACTGATAACCGAGATGAGGTGTCACCAAAGACAAGAAGACTTATGAAAGTACACAGTTTGTCAATTAATTCATTTTGCTGTGAAGATAGGAGTCTGGTCTTCTTAGTGGGTGAATAAAATTCCCTTACATACACTGTATTGGCTAGTTTTGTGTCAACTAGACACAGGCTGGAGTTATCACAGAGAAAGGAGCTTCAGTTGGGGAAATGCCTCCACAAGATCCAGGTATAAGGCATTTTCTCAATTAGTGATGGGGGGGGGGTCCCCTTGTGGGTGGTGCCATCACTGGGCTAGTAGTCTTGGTTCTATAAGAGAGCAGGCTGAGCAAGCCAGGGCTAGCAAGCCAGTAAAGAACATCCCTCTATGGCCTTTGCATTAGCGCCTGTTTCCTGACCTGCTTGAGTTCCAGTCCTGACTTCCTTGGTGATAAACAGCAGTATGGAAGTATAAGCTGAATAAACCCTTTCCTCCCCAACTTGCTTCTTGGTCATGATGTTTGTGCAGGAATAGAAACCCTGACTAAGACATACACGCACTAGAGCTCACACTCCTCCACCAACAGACACCCAGGCTTGATCTGAACCGTTGTGTGGACATTTTACAGTAAACTTCCATCCCTTTGGCTTCTTCCTTCACTCCCCTTGGGTGCTCAGTACCTAGCTGGATAATATGACAACCTGCATTGGGTTCTTTGAGGAACCACATCTTATTCTCCACAATTGTCATTAAGACAAAAAAGAAGTCATATACAGAGACGAGAGGCACGTGCTATCTCTCAGGTGGAAACTGAAAACCATCAATGTGAGTGATGGGTGGGAAGGATGTGTGAGAGAGGCTAAGGAAGGACGGATAAGGAGGGGAGGCTGGATAAGAAGGAGGGGGCTGGATAAGGTAGGGAGGCTGGATAAGAAGGAGGGGCTAGATAAGGAAGAGGGGCTGGATAAGGTAGGGGGAGGCTGGATAAGGTAGGGGAGGCTGGATAAGGGAGGGGAGGCTGGATAAGGTAGGGGAGGCTGGATAAGGGAGGGGAGGCTGGATAAGGGAGAGGAGGCTGGATAAGGTAGGGGAGGCTGGGTAAGGGATGGAGGCTGAGTAAGGGAGGCTGCTTTACTTACTCTGTGCTATATTTCTACATCAAAATAGTCCAGCAAATCTTATTTTTCTGACTGATGAATGCACATGAATCCACAGGCTTTCAAATCACAGGTTTAAGGCCCATGCTATTGGTTAAAGAGTAAACAGAGGCTTGCATTTGAGGGCAGAAAATCAGAGTATCTCAAAAAAAAAAAAAAAAAAAAAAAAAAAAAAAAAAAACAGAACCAAGACCACTAACTGCCCATTGGGAAAAGGAAAACAAGATCCACAACTTCCACAGCACAGAAACATGAATTCCAGGTGCTTAAGAAACTGATTGTTGCCAGACAGAGGTGGCACATGCCTTTAATCCCAGCACTTGGAAGGCAGAGGCAGGCGGATTTCTGAGTTTGAGGCCAGCCTGGTTTACAGGACAGCCAGGGCTATATAGAGAAACTCTGTCTTGAATAAACCAAAAAGAAAAAAAAAAAAAAAGAAAGGAAAAAGAAAGAAAGAAAAAAGGAAGGAAGGAAGGAAGGAAGGAAGGAAGGAAGGAAGGAAGGAAGGAAGGAAGGAAACTGATTGTAGAAAAAGAACACTAGCTCCCCTCCCCCAGTCCCAGAAGTCACAAAGTCATTCTTCAGCAATTTGTTCTAAAAAGGGAAGCTGCACAGGCATATTCTCAAGCAGTAAACATGCAAGTGAATCCGATCATCTCAAAAATATAAAACTCTCATATTGCAGGCGGCACCATAAATGTTTAACATAAATGACAGGCTGCAGGATTTGTTAGCGTAGATCATGAGCAGAGAGCATTTAAAATCAGCAAGCATGACACACAGAAAGGCAACTCAGAGTGGAGACATGAATATCCATCATACTCCCAGACATAATCTACACTGAGAATACAAACATGGCCATTAAGCCCGATGGAAACAGCCACTGTAAGGGGAAGAACAGGCCATGAGGAAGTCCCGTGCTGACTGGAAGACTGTGAGAAGGGGCTTCTTGGTCCTGCCTGTGGGGGTCCAGATGCTGCAGTGAATCTGGAGCCAGCACCTTGGGAAGCTGTAAACGTACAGCTCTAGCAGCCAGAATCCCATTCACAGCTATGTAACCTGGGCAAACCATTGTGTGTGCACAGTGGGAGGAAGGGACTCGAGTGTGCTGTCCACATTCCTTTCTAACACAGAAAAGTTGAAGGCAGACAAATGTCTATTCCTTACCTGAGGCTTTGACCAGATGGCAACAGGCGTAATCCGCAGAATCTGTGCCTGTGTTTACCCTCTATATTACTACAGGCACACCCCCAAACAAGATGAAAATGCAGAAGCAAAAGCAGGCACCAAAAGCTGTAGAGCCACCCTCACTAATACACACACTTCAGGTTCCTAACACCATGCAGCATCTACATGGAAACTGGATACTACAAATGACACATTGTTTGTGTAAATTATCAAATACAGAACAGAGTATCTCTGTTTTATTTTCCTGATGTAACATATCTGTTAGTATGGACATTGTTGATAGCTGGCACAGGTTTTAGGTGTGTTTATGATATTTATATATTTAGATAGACTGTCACGGGAGAGCACACAAAAGCTTACTGCTAATTTTTGGTGTCATGGGAATGGTCTGGTTTGTGCAGATATCTCTATTTTATTTATTTTTTTATTATTTCAAAAATTCAGTGGTGTGCGAAAGGTTGTCCAATGCTTGTCAGGATGGCTGGCAGAGCCTACCCTTCTCTACGGCGTCTCCATGGCCCTGGATTTGTGCTTTTGATCTTCCCGTTGTCCTTAATAGAGCTTCAAAGTCACGTTGGAAGCATTTAAACTATTCAGTGGGCATCTGAAAAGGGCAAACCCAATTGGAATCCTGGGGTTTTAAAATATGTATAGCTTTGATAACATCTCATGTTCATCCAAAGCCTTTCATCTCCAGAATATTAAGTCTCCCAGCATATTAACTGAAGGGTCTACAGAGTCCCCACAAGGCAGGATATTGCCTCCTGTCATTCAGAAAAATCCAAACGGCCACAGATTTAGATACTCTTAAAGTCAGAAAAAGGCACAGCCATGCCCCCGGGTTCCCGATATTCCAAATTCTGTAGCCATGTAATTTGGGTCAATTCTCCTCTCTTCATTCATGCCCTGTGCTCATTTTCTTCATTATTCCTGATTAGTTCTCAGTTCCCAGTTCCATGGTAATTTACTATAACACCCCTCAACCCACCAGTGTGTTTCCCCTTTAAGCTAAGATTAATTTTATTACAAAAACATGTCTAGAATACTAAGTTTTAGGTCATCACTGATCTTCAGTGTGGCATCAGGCAATGCTCACTTCTCTGCCTCTGACCCCTGGCCCCCATCCACCTGCCATCGATTTTCCTTGGGAATGAACAGCTCTTCCTTTTGTACTGCAGATGGAGTTGGATCAAATGTAGTTTGGGGGAGGTTGCCATAGAGAGCCGTAAGATCTCTTGCCAGGACAACTGTTTGTAGGTCTGGGAACTGTGAGTGAATGAAACCAGGATTTGACACACAGATTAACCCTATGTTTGACTGAAGCTCATTGGACAACATGCCCTTGTTCCTTTGTGCTTTGTATCCCTAAGGCTTGTCTGTGTGGGATTCCCGGGGGTTGTCTGCCCCTCATTCACTCTCCTCATGCTTTGTATGTAAAACATCCCCTGCAGACTCACATGTTTAAACACTTGCTCCCTAGCTGCCTCTAGTATAGCTGGAAGAACGGGATCTCACATGCATTGGTCAACCTGTTTGATTTTGTGTTTCCTGGTTCCCAGAGATGTGACCGGCTGCCTCAAGCTCTGGCTGCCATTCCTTCCCAGCTGGGATGAACAGTCCTTCATATCATGATGCCCAATGACCCCTTCTTTATGTTGTTTCATGTCAGATGCTTGGCCCTAGAACGATGAACTATCAGATACAAAGTTGAAGCCTAGAAAAATCATAGACCATTATCCTCTCTTCTTTAAAATGGAAAAACCATAAACATTTTGGGTTCAGAAACAATATGGTGAAAATACTGGAAAGTATTCAGGATGCAAGCGTCCTCGTGTACAAAGGCATCCTGTGTATAAGCCATGTGATTATCTCTTATATTTTACCATGGCAACAGAGCATGATGCACATTTTGCCAGAAAGCATACTTCACGTTTTGAACATTGAACTTTTCCAAGTTGGCAATACAAGGTGCAGTTTCCTCAAGATACAGAGAAACCATGGGACTGCCAGGGGACTCAAGCCACAGACTGTATTGCCAGGAGTCTCAGATACTGGCATTGGAGCATTACTATGTCATGTAGCATTCTGAAAGGCGGTGGCCCAACAATGCACTAATATAGGTATGCCAAAGATGTCAATATAGGTCGGGTTGAGCTGTGGTGTTCAGTGTAACCTTGTTACCTTAAGTCTGATGTGATTTCTCAAGACACAATTCTTTGTGAATGGAGAAGCACCTTCACATACCATCATCTTCAGAGCTCTGTGAGTGTTAAGTTCACAGCTATCTTCTTCTTCTTCTTCTTCTTCTTCTTCTTCTTCTTCTTCTTCTTCTTCTTCTTCTTCTTCTTCTTCTTCTTCTTCTTCTTCTTCTTCTGATTGGTTTAATGGCCATTTCAGTTAAGCAAGGGATTACAGTAAACAGATGAAGCAGGACAGAGTTGGGACCAGCCACTATGATATCTACTCCTTGATGCCTGGGGATTGGTCAATCTTGTTGGCCTGTGAGTTGAGTCAGGCTTTATAGATAGTCGGTGAGTGAGCAACTGGAAGGACATAGCTGTCTACAACTATGATTCTTTATCTTCCTGGTGATTCTGCTCTGGAGAGGTGTGTATGTGTGCGTTCAGCTGAGTATGTGTGAGTGAACTGTATGAGTGTTTATGTATGTGTATGAGTTCATGTGTGTGAGTGTGTGTGTGTGTGTGTGTGTGTGTGCACACGGGCGAGTACAAGGGTGCATATGTGTATGTGAGTCACTGGCCTGCTTTCTACCTTTCCATTGCCAATTTTTCACTGTAACAGATGTGCTTTAATGGCCTGGAAACCAGGCTGCAGGTACACACATATATCCAGCTTTGGCAGATTTCTATGCAAAGCCTAAATAAGCCATTCTGGGCCTGGAAAGTCATCTTGGGCCTGGAAAGTCATCTTGTTTGCCAATTTGATCAGCCATTGGGCTGTCCCAGACATCAACAAACTGCATTCTTACACAAAGCATTACCAGCACATACTGGCAGGCTTCAGTGAAATGAGCTACAAGTGAGCCCCATTCCATCCATCAAGCCCATAAACTATAGCAAAGTAGGGCGGAGTGTAGCCTTGGATCAAGCAAACCAACACTGTTTTTATTGTAATCGTGTGTGCTGCCAGACAATCCCCTGGTCTGAGCACTTACACATCGGCAGCTCACGTTATCTGCCCCTAGTACATGCCCTTCCTCCATGTCTCTCTTGTGCAGCACTGCTGAGCAGTGTGTGACTTACACATGGACAGTCTTGCATGTGCTCAGGTAGGCTCCATGGACCACGCTGGATTGTGATGAATTGACTGTTCCCATTTGCAGTGTAGCATGGCTCCACTCAAGCTTGGGAATCGTGTTCAGGTATCATCCAGGCTATAGAAGCCTCATGCATTGGGCCTCAGACCCCTCATCTGCAAATGATTTACCTTTGATGTGAAGAGGCTGTTTCCACCCAGCACACTCCCTTTGAAGGTGAGTGCTGCCTGGTAGAAATCAACGTCCCTTCTTTGTTCGGACAGAAGGCATGTGAACTAGAAATTACAGGGGGAAGATAATTTGAGACTAGCCATGCTGCGGTTGCTTGCCTGTTTCCTTTCCACACTGGTAGGCAGGAAATAAGCTGGGCCATCAGACTGCGTAGCTCAGAGATGGAGTCACAGGCACTTCTTACAAAGAAATAGTATGGAATCTCAACAAAGCAGTTCTTTTCTTGTTTGCTCTGAAGACCAGGGAGTCCAAAAAGCCCAGGTTGGCTCTGAGCGCCCGATCCCTCCTGCCTTGCCCACTTGCTGGAATCACGGCAAGTCACCATGCCTGTGTTAAATAAGTGACACCTTTTTTTCTCTTATTGAACTCTGGGCCTCATCATGCTTGTCAGGCACTCTACCTGACCTGTATTTGTTTTCCCTTCAAAACAAGTCCAGAAGTGCTGCAGGTCAAAGTCGGTCTAATTAAGTTTCACATGAGTGAATACATTGTCCAACCCATCAAGTAATATCTTAGCCAGGAAGACCAACCCACTTTTAAAAAGCCATTTGAGAATTAATTAGTCCAATCTATGCTTTTAGAGTGTGACGAGAGGAGATAGCCAGTGTTTGCCCTGACTGAATGTGTGTGTAGTGGTGGCAATGGGGGTATACAGGTGAGAAGGGAGTTAGATGTGAGTTTAGTGTGAGATAATCAGCAGCGTGTGTAGTAGAAAGCAGAGGGGTGAGAGGAGAGATATCCATCTTCCAGTGGCTGTGCCAGCATCTCTGATGGCAAGCAAGCCTCAGGTGAAGGGCTCAGCCACGGTCTCAACAAAGTCAGGTGGGTCGTTTGCTCATTGCTCTCCTTCTACAGAACACACAGCTAGCTTGGGGGGGGGGGAGGACAAAGTACTGTTTCCACAGCATTGCATATCTCCTTCAGGTATGCTTGTAGACTCAGTGACTCAGAGATGACTCACATGGTCTGCACTGTAAAATATTCCAAGCAACGTTCTCATGGCTCCATATTGCATCATCTAAACACTCTCGTATTGAATTGTCCCAACAAAGCTCCCAGAAATTATACAAGTGAGGAGAGATGACAACACCAAGCTTTGGTTCATTTTTTGTATGCCCAAGAATAAATATATGGTGAATGAATAAATAAATAACCATTTGGTGACCCACTGAGTGAGCGTATGACTCTGTGAATCATTAAAAGACTATTAATGAATAGCTAAGCTGCCCCCGAGAGTTCTCTTTCTATTCCTTCTTACATTAGAAAAATTGATCAATTTTATTCAACCAATGACATCCACTTTTACTAGGCTAATACTGATCTAGTCACTATTTCTGTACTGAACCTGCCTTGCATGCCTCAACCTTACTTCTACAAGCCAGTGGAAACCAAGAGAGGAAATGTGATGCCCCAGTATTTAGGAGTTAGTGACTGGTGCATGGGGCTGGCTATGCCCCCACAGTATATGCAGACACAAAAGTCAGGTGCTCCAGGGAGATCTAACCCATGGAGCACCAGCATAGGGGCACATGATCTGCAATCATAAACCAAACAAGTAGACAAAAATAGATTGCAGGTACGGTGGAAAGTGGGATGAGAAATGAGAATTGTGTGGGGGGAGGGAGGCGCATGCTCAGTTGTGTGTGTGGGAGGGTTGTGGCTTAGTGGTATGAGGAGGGGCGTGGCTTAGTGACATGGGAGTTGGGGAGGTGTAGCTTAGCAGTAAGTCACTTGCCACACAATTATAAGGGGAGGACTGTTGGAATTCAAGTTCTCAAAGGCCACATAAGTTCTGATTGCATGTGGCAGTACAACTGTAATCTTAACACATGGGAGAGAGATTTGGGGATCCTCAGAGAGCAAGCCAGCTAGGCAGACTTGCTGCATTGGTGAACTCTAGGTTCAAGAGAGAAATCACAAGTCAGTTGAAAGGTGGAGAGTGGTTGAGGACTACTAAAATCAACCTCGGTCCTCCAGAACCACCTGAATACACACTCATGCACACCCACACTGAGAAGAACATCTGAAGTCAACCTCCATTCTCCATACCCATGTGATCACACACTTAGGCACACCCACACATGTGTGAAAATATGTACTTACACAAAAGAATGGTAGAGAGGTGTGTACAAGATAACCTGAGGAGTATTGATTGAAAGTAAGAGAAGGTAAGAAGGTAGGAAGGGAATACACATCCACGCTAGACAAATAAACACTGTTGTCGGCATTCCACTCCAGAGGCTGTCAGTCCTAGGATGTCTAAGGCATCTTGTCTAGGTTTATGTAGGAGGGTGTGTGGTTCCAGTTGAAGAGCCCTAGTTAGAGTGGGGGTGGGGTATAGAATGTCCCAGAAACTCCTGCTGGAGCTGGTCATCCCACTACAGACTAATCTTATTCCTATGTTTCAATATGTTCATAAACTGAATGCCTGAGCCTTCCTGGGTTGAGAAGAACACCTGAATCCTAAAAAGCCATAGAAAATCAGGTATGTACAACATGTTGCAACTTAAAGAGCAGAATTCAAGAATGTCAGTAGCAATTATGCCCTCATTAGAGTGAAGGCATTTCTAGACAAGGAAAGATACTTTAGAAAATGTGATTATGTGACTAGGAACATAACTCAGCGTTAAAGTACTTGCCTGGCATGCGAGAGGCCCTACGTTGCATCTTAGTACCATATGATAAATAAATGCAAAGATGGGCATTTATTGAATCTACATATCATGTGACCATCAAAGGGACAGCAGGAATGTGGATAGAGTATTGGTTATCATGAAGTCCTGATGTCCTTGGTGATGAAAAGCTTCTAATGAAAATTCACAAATCCTTGCTTTCATATCAGAAAGAAAATGGGATCTGGTGGTGCAGAGTTCTCTAGTCCATAAGCTAGCATGTCCACACCAACCTGGAGCCTGCATACAAGGCCACAGATTTGTAGCTTCCTACTGAACCATGACTTCTGAGCTGTCGCTGTCTATTGGCACAGCACAGAAATGGAGAAACTCCTGCCCAAAGTGTCTGCCTGCCTCTGGTCTTCAGTGCACTTTTGAAAAAGTCTCATTTACGTCTTTGATTTTGTGTGGAATAACATTTGATGCACCCATATCTGTGTGCCATGTATATGACTGATGCCCACAGAAGCTAGAAGAGGGAACAAGATCCCTGGAACTGGATTTTACAGATGGCAAAACACCATGTGTTTGCTGGCTACCAAACCTTGGTCCTCCACAAGAGTCATCAGCTTTCTTAGCCAATGGGCCTTCTCTCCGGTCCTTGGCTGTGTTTTTAAGAATCAGCTGTAATCAATTTAGCTAATGGCTGATGGATAAAATGGGCACATGTAGGGCTGGCAAGGGCTTAGGAACAAAGGTGCTTACCATTAGGCACACACAGCAAATGAATATTTTTCATGCTTTGTATATCTACCTGGAACACCTCTTGCTTCATCCACCCAGCCATGACAAGCAGATGCAGAGGGCATCAAACAGATAGACTTCAAGCCTGCCTCGGCCACACCCTGCAGGATTGGCCAGAGCTGCTGGGACTCTTGGAATTACAGTCTCCAGTCTCATCTTCTTACCAATCTTCCTTTCAGAATAATTCTGACTCTATGTGGACACAGGAGAGGATGTGTTCTATTTGTCATTCTGAACTATTTAGCTAAGATTTGGGACCTTTGTAAACCGAGTAGAACTGGCAATGAGCCCAATTGTTTTAATTGGGAATACAATTGAAATTATAATTTCATTGCAATTAAAATCACTGAAGTTACATTAAAATTATAATTACTTGATTTGCTTGAATTAGGCATGAACAGTGAAGTGAGGAAGGGTTACCAAACCTACTAATGAGATTTGATGATTTACATAATTAAGTATAATGGAATCTAGCAAGTGACAGCTCGTCGGTTCAAGCTGCGGTGGTTCTAAGGTGCGAGCCTGAGTACTCCTCCTCTTCAAGGATGAGGAAGAGTGGGAAAATGATGCTCTGGGAATTCAAGTACTGGAAACAGAGTGCTCGGGTTAGAGAAGAAGCTTATATTGCTCCTTACCACATTCACTGAGGACAGTGCAGATGGCTGCAGGCACACAGGTCAGGAACAGGGTAGGCAAAAGAAAGAAAGAAAGAAAGAAAGAAAGAAAGAAAGAAAGAAAGAAAGAAAGAAAGAAAGAAAGAAAGAAAGAAAGAAAGAAAGAAAGAAAGAA
>NC_034600.1:2276801-2285967 GCF_900095145.1 Mus pahari | reverse complement strand
AGAGAGAGAGAGAGAGAGAAAGAAAAGAAAGAAAGAAAGAAAGAAAGAAAGAAAGAAAGAAAGAAAGAAAGAAAGAAAGAAAGAAAGAAAGAAAGAAAGAAAGAGCGCAACTTTGGCTTGAAAAGATCATTCATGTGTCAGCCGTAATTCAATGCTGAGTATTGCCCATAGTTAGGTTTTCAATCGCTCTAACACACCCAGTCAATAAAGCCCCACGTTCATACCTGCCAGAGAAGGAGAGCTCAAGAATAGATGTGTGAGCAGGGAGAAAATGGTATCCTTCAGTGAGGATACTCTCCTTACACACACACACACACACACACACACACACACACACACACACACACACACACATCTTCATTGTTATACAAAAAAAAAAGCTTAAGTTTAGAGCAACAGGGATTTAGCAATAACATGGATTTCACTCGGATTGCATCCAGAGCTCCATCCCAGACTTTGGTTTGGGCAGGGGAACACTCACCCGGGCAAGGGTGCACTTTACATGCACAGTCTCAGATCTGGGAAAGTTTCATGCCACCACCACTGAGCTATATCTTGGATGAATGGAGGAGCTTGGTGCTTAACCAGTTCAGGAAAGGACAGACCATCTGAGTCAATGCTTGCAGCACACTTGTGCTGTATTGTTTTGGGTTCCGGTTTTGGTTTTGTTTCCTTTAGCAGAAGAGCTTGCAAAGACAGAGAGCGGATATGGAGGGACATGAGTGGGACTGGAGTGGGACTGGGGATCATCATTTGTAATTCACAAAGAATAAATACAACTTTTATTTACAAAATAATAAAAGGAATGTGGCTTCATGTCATGCCCGTTATACTGGGATTTGGACTAGTTTGAGGTGGCACAGGTCTTATGTATGCATGCTGTCGGTGCTAAACAGTCACATGTGCAGATGTTCTAATGTGTATTTACATGTGCAGATGTCCTGCTGTGCGTTCACTTGTGCAGATTTCCTGCTGTGTGTTCACATGTGCAGTTGTCCTACTGTGTGTTCACATGTGCAAATGTCCTGCTGTGTGTTCACATGTGCAGCTGTCCTACTGTGTGTTCACATGTGCAGATGTCCTACTGTGTGTTCACATGTGTAGCTGTCCTGCTGTGTGTTCATATATGCAGATGTCCTGCTGTGTGTTCACATGTACAGCTGTGCTGCTGTGTGTTCACGTGTATAGCTGTCCTGCTGTGTGTTCACATGTGCAGCTGTCCTGCTGTATGTTCATATGTACAGATGTCCTGCTGTGTGTTCATATATGCAGATGTCCTGCTGTGTGTTCACATGTACAGCTGTGCTGCTGTGTATTCACATGTATAGCTGTCCTGCTGTATGTTCAAATGTACAGCTGTGCTGCTGTGTGTTCATGTGTATAGCTGTCCTGCTGTGTGTTCACATGTACAGCTGTGCTGCTGTGTGTTCACATGTACAGCTATGCTGCTGTGTGTTCACGTGTATAGCTGTCCTGCTGTGTGTTCACATGTGCAGCTGTCCTGCTGTATGCTCATATGTACAGATGTCCTGCTGTGTGTTCACGTGTGCAAATGTCCTGCTATGTGTTCATGTGTGCAGATGTCCTGCTGTATGTTCACGTGTTCAGTTGTCCTGTGCGTTCACATGTGCAGATGTCCTGCTGTGCATTCACATGTGCAGATGTCCTGATGTGTGTTCACATGTGCAGATATCCTACTGTGTGTTCACGTGTGCAGATGTCCTCATGTGCATTCACATGTGCAGAAGTCCTGATGTGTGGTCCCATGTGCAGATGTCCTGATGTGTGGTCACATGTGCAGCTGCCCTGCTGTGTGTTCACATGTGCAGATGTCCTGATGTGTGTTCACATGTGGAATTGTCCTACTGTGTGGTCACATGTGCAGCTGTCCTGCTGTAGTTAGAAGACAGTTTCCTTGAAGTCTTCCAGCATCTCTGACTTTTAAAACCTTTCTGATTCCTGTTTACAATGAGCCTTGGGAGGAGCAGATGGTGTGAAATGGATTCTTTTTAAAATAATGGCCCAAAGTCAGGAGGGCAAGGGGTATGGGGATGGATTCAATATGAGTTGGAAGAAAGGTTAATATGATCAAAGCACATTATGGACATTCTCAAAGAACTAATTAAACAAAATCAACTAGGCTCCAGGTCTGTAAGTCAGTAAGAATAAGGTAAATTTCATCCTTTTATCAAAGTCAAAGCATGTTTTCTTCAACTCAATTTTCTCAATCGAATTTTTAAAATCAAATGTATAACTTTTATTCTTCTGAAAACATATTTTGATGCTTTCCACTAGGTGCTCTGGTAAGGCTGGACACGACTCAGAAGTTAGCTTTCTGGCCTGCCTTTGCGTCTGTGTCCTTCCATGAGAAGACTGTCTTCCACACTCTCACAATCACCAACAAAGCAAGACTTCCGGGTCAGCGCTGGGTAGGCTGCACCTGAGACACATGCCCAAAGAACCTACTGCTGAGTGCAAAGAAGGAAACGAAGCTTTGCTGGTCCACTATACAAACTCTGAGCTTAGCAAGTCTCCTGATTCATTAAACAATAGCGTTAGGCATGACTCAACATCCACACCATCCCGGCCCATCTGGCTCCAGGAGACCCCAGACACCTGATGGGTGGCAAAGAGGGTCCTTCCTAAAGACAGGTGGGCCCTTTTCTTCCTCTTTTTTACTTATTACTGTGCATGCATGACCCACCATCATTATAGTTATGCTAATTAGCCTATGACCAGAGCAGAAAAATCACTGAGATAAAAATGAATATTAATCAATTTATCGATCTCTTTCCTCAAGGATAGCAGGAAGGCAGCTGCACAAGAAGCCCCTGGGGTGGTTGGGAGTACTCAGCTCTGGGGAAGTTGGGAGTACTCAGCTCTGGGGAAGCTGGGAGTACTCACTCAGCTCTGTTTTGACTTTTGTAGGCAAATAGTGCATGGAGCTGAGTTTAAAATTTTTGCAGATGGAAGCTCATTCATATACCTTTATTTTTAGAGAACATTATATGATGGAGCTGGATCAAGCTGGACGAAGATTTGGATCCGGGAGCTCTTCACAAATCTGAATGTGGCATTCCACAGTGAGGAGAAATCATACACACGGTTTTCAGTATTTGCATTGAAAAGAGCATTTTATTTGACAAACAGATTGTATTTCTGAGTCGATAGCCTTTACCATACAGAAAATCACTTGTTTATCATAATGGTAGTAGAATTGCCGCAGGTGCAGTGGACTAGAACAGCTCAAAGCTATCAGCTCACTTCCAAGGGTCAAACTGAAGTGAGTCTCGATGGGCCAAAATCTAGGTTGCCAGGCTCCCTGCTCCTCCTCTGGATGCTCTAAAGGGGAATCTACCTCTTTGTCCTTTCTATAGACTGGTTGTTCCAACACTGGAGGATTCCAGTCAGCAGAATTCAGTTTCTGGTGGGTGCAGGACTATGCCGTGTGTCTGTTGAGGGGTGTTCCCACTTTTTCCAGTTGGATCCACTCTTCAACTGATGATCGACTCTCTGAAAGTCTCCCAGACGCAGCCACATCTCTATCATACCTCTCTGACTTCTGTTTCTAAGGGCTTATGGGATCAGACTTCATTCTCTCAGATGATTTTAAGGGATCTCATTTCTGAGATTGGGGCGTGGTTCATTTGGAGGGATGCTTGCCTAGCATGCAAGCAGCCATCGGTTTGGGTTTGATTCCCCAACATCACATAGACCAGGCAAGCTGGAACTCACTTATTATCCCACAACTTGAGAGGTCCAGGCAGGAGTATCAGAAGTTCAGTGTTACCCAAAGCAAGTCTGAGGCCAGCCTTAGATATACAAGGCACCATTTAAAAACTTCAGAACATATCCACAGTTTCTACGGATATGCATATGAGCCTATTTTAATTCATTATGTTCCCTAGTGAATTATGGATTTAGCAAGAAAGTCAGATTGTAAGATTAGTATTTTGCCTCCATACAAATAAATAAATAAATAATAGAAAATAAATAAATAAATGTATGCTAGTCGTAAATATCACCTATGGATTCATGAGGGTTTGAGGAAAGTTACTAAATTTTATTTTTTCTAAAACATATTGGCCCACTCTTTTCCCAGTACAGATTTTTTTTTGATGTCCTAATTTATATTCCTTTTTTTGTTTGTTTGTTTGTTTGTTTAAAAACCCTGTGCTTTATTTAGTGTGCTGTGTTCCAACTGATCACTCTCCTAGCTGGGTATAATGCTCCTTTGGTTTATTTATTTATGTATTTACTTATTTATTTATTATTTTTTAAAATATTTTTTATTATTATTATTTTCTTTATTTACATTTCAAATGCTATCCTGAAAGTTCCCTATACCTCCACCCCTGCCCCTGCTCTCCTACACACCCACTCCCACTACTTGGCCCTGGCCTTCCCCTGTGCTGGGTCATATAAAGTTTGCAAGACCAAGGGGCCTCTCTTCCCAATGATGGCTGATTAGGCCATCTTCTGCTACATATGCAGCTAGAGACTCGAGCTCAGGGGGTACTGGTTAGTTCATATTGTTGTTCCACCTACAGGGTTGCAGCCCCCTTCAACTTCTTGGGTACTTTAGCTCCTCCATTGGGAGCCCTGTGTTCCATCCAATAGCTGACTGTGAGCATCCACTTCTGTGTTTGCCAGGCATTGGCATAGCCTCACAAGAGGCTGCTATATCAGGGTCCCTTCAGCAGAATCTTGCTGGCATGTGCATTAGTATCTGGGTTTGGTGGCTGATGATGGGATGGATACCTGGATGGGATAGTCTCTGGATAGTCCATCCTTTCATCTTAGCTCTAAATTTTGTCTCTGTACCTACTATATCCTTTCATGGGTATTTTGTTCCTTATTCTAAGGAGGAATGAAATATCCACACGATGGTCATCCTTCTTGGTTTCTTTGTGTTTTGCAAAAATGTATCTTGGGTATTCTAAGTTTCTGGGCTAATATCCGCTTATCAGTGATTGCATATCTAGTGACTTCTTTTGTGATTGGGCTACCTCACTAAGGATGATATCCTCCAGATACATCCATTTGCCCAAGAATTTCATAAATTCATTGTTTTTAATAGCTGAGTAGTACTCCATTGTGTAACTGTACCACAGTTTCTGTATCCATTCCTCTTTTGAGGGACATCTGGGTTCTTCCATCTCACACCAGTCAGAGTGGCTAAGATTAAAAATTCAGGTGACAGCAGATGCTGGTGAGGTTGTGGAGAAAGAGGAACACTCCTCTATTGCTGGTGGGATTGCAAGCTTGTACAACCACTCTGGAAATCAGTCTGGCAGTTCCTCAGAAAATTGAACGTAGTACTACCGGAGGACCCAGCAATACCTCTTCTGGGCATATACCCAGAAGATCTTCCAACTGGTAATAAGGACACATGCTCCACTATGTTCATAGCAGCCTTATTTATAATTCTCAGTACAGATTAACTCTGCCTATACCAGTGGCTTCAGTATCATCCAAGAGTACAATGTCCCTTGGCCCTTCTTGGCTGTCATTAGACTATTAGAGTGTTGCCCTTACTCTGAATCCCTTCTTTCTCTTCAGGCTGCTTATGGTCTGTGCTTCTCACTGGAAGTTAGAGTTGGAACGTCTCACTGTGACTTATCACAGAGCTCCAAAAATGAAGGTACATAATAAATGTTTGAAATGGGAAGTCATGTGATGGGAAGAAGGGACAGAGGGGTACTTCCATAGAAAAATGGATCAGTGGCATATGGCAGAGTTTTGTGAGCTGAGATATGCATCCAGTTAGAAAGTGTGTGCTGGGTACTTAAATCCTAAGTATAGCAGGGTCAGAAATATCATCCTGTCCCCTGTTTCCTTCCATGTGCTTTGCTACATTGTCACATGTCTTCTTAACCTCATCTCATGAAGGACCACTGATGTCATCAGAAAACATCTCCTCCTTATTTCAAAGTCATCATCACTGCCACCACCACCGCCATCATCATCATCGTCTGTATGAGAGTGCACGATGTCCGTGTGTAGGATGTGTGTGGGTGTGAGTGGTGCATGCGTGCAGTTTAGAAGGCAACTCCATGGACTCGATTCTCACCTTTGGCCTTTTTGTGGGTTCTAGGACTCTAACCTGGGTCATGAGGATTTAACCTGCTAAGGCTTGTCACCAACTTCCTCCTCCTTCTTTTTAAGCATCATGGCATAGAGACTCATCCTGAGTTTGTGGAAGGAAGGGCAGAACTATGAGCTCCTCACTTTCAGCCTAACTCAGGTGATTTATCTTTTATACAGCCAAAGCCTGGATAGAAAAGTCTTTTCCGAACTCATTTTAAAAACCGGAGGCCCAGTTCATTCTGAACTCGAGGAAGCTTCTCCACCCCGACCCTGGGAGGAAAACAGTCACATGGAGACGTCTTGGTCTTTAGTTGGCTTCTCCAGAATTATTGCTAGTTTGGGGTTATTTTTTAAACTAATATATTATTATTGACATTTTTCTCAGAAACAGAGAATGACATACATGAAATACTCAAGGGGAAACAACAGTGCTTTCTAAAAGGCTTGGAGTCCAGAATTCTTAAGCCAGTTCTTAAGAGTAAGCCAGAACAAAGACCTGAGCCAAGGGTTCCCATTCTGAGGGTCTCTTTGTAACTTGAACCAGCGAACATTTGAGAAGGAGCCTTGCAGCAGCACCAGGGTTTGTCATAACTCTTGCAATCTCACAGTGCATCTCTGTGTGTTCATCCACCAGTCTCCATAGTGACACATCTGCCTTCTCTTTTCTGCAACTAAGAAAAAAAAAAAAATCAATCTAGAAACGGGGAAAAAAAAAAAAAGCGTCTGCAAGCCAGAATCTGTTCAACGTCTTTGAAGAAACACACCTCACATCCTCCCTTTCCCGAAGGGTGTAAGTGGGACTTGCTCAGAGCCAAGGAGAGTCAGTAGCTCAGTAGCTTTCTCCACTGCACCCCTCCCACTAGCAATTGCAGAATCACTCTACAACACTTGCTTATGTTGTTATTATTTCTCAAGAGACGGTGTTCTGTGTTCCAACTCCCTACACCTTAATTAATTTCTACCATGGGAACCTCTTTAGGAGGCGATCCATTCTGTGCCATCAGATTTAAGTGCTACCAGAAGAGCTGAGATGTTTCATGTCTTTCTTCCTGGGGATTGTGTGCAAGAACAGACACCAGCCTCTCAAAGGGACAATGCTTGAACAAATCTCTGACATTTGTACCCAAGGATTTGGGAACATGTTTACTTTCTTGTAATCACTTCACTGTCTTCTTTTGAGAGACAACCTAGCTATTAGGGACGATTAGCCAGGATGGAGCATTTCCATAGAAATCTCCTGGTAGAACATATTGGGCAAGATTCCATTCTGAATTTTGTTTATAAATAATCCCTGACAGTCTGCTTCATTGTAATTAAAGATGGAAAGAGGAGAAAGAGAGAAAAGAGTGAAAGAGGAGAAAAATCCCAGCACTTGGGAGGCAGAGGCAGGTAGATTTCTGAGTTCGAGGCCAGCCTGGTCTACAAAGTGAGTTCCAGGACAGCCAGGGCTATACAGAGAAACCCTGTCTCAAAAAAAAAAAAAAAAAAAAAAGGAGAAAAATCAAGATCTTAAACTTCTCCTTGGTTATCAAGCTAATCCAAGTTTCTCCTCTGAGCAATATACTGGTATTGAAACTCCAGAAACTTCCCTAGGCAGCGCTTCAATTTCCCTGCTCTGAAATGTATTTACATTTGGAAATTAGACAAGATAAACATGTGTTGAGTGCCAGGTGCTACAGGATTTGCTAACAGGAAAAAGCCAGCCAGGGCATGCGACCTGTGTGTGATGGTCAACCATGAC
This sequence comes from Mus pahari, assembly GCF_900095145.1. NCBI lineage: Eukaryota > Metazoa > Chordata > Mammalia > Rodentia > Muridae > Mus > Mus pahari. The sequence continues at coordinate 2,278,136 of NC_034600.1, read as the reverse complement.
TATTAACTTGATGGGATCTGGACTGACCTAGGGATGCACTTCTGGATGTGCCTGTGTGGTTAGTTCTAGAGAGAACTCTCCCTAAGCATAAGCAGCACCTTCTTGCTGTATCCCAGGGCATTGCTCCCACCCCCACCCCCTCCCACCCCTACCCCACCCCCCTGCTCCTGCTTGGCTGCATCTGCTTGTGCCATGGCCTCTAACCTTGCAGACATCAGGACACTGTGCTGTTGAGGGCCTTCCCCCAGCCTGTATCTGTGGTACTGCCCTAGGTTTTCCCCGGAACTTTTAACCTTTCACACTCCAGATCTTGATCTGTTTTGAATAGATTTCTATGGTACATGAGAGCCCTGGGTATAATCTCTTTATTCTGCATTTGCATATGCACATCCACATTTTCTTTTTTTTCAATATATGTTGACACCATTTCCACAACTTCTGTGGGCTTAGCTGTGCCGCCTTATTGGGGGCTCTGTATAGACCACATCCATCTATATCGGGGGTGGCTCTGTATAGACCACACCCATCTATCTCTTTTTCTGTATCAGCATCCACTCTACAGCTGTCACTAAGGATCTACAACACAATTTTGAGGTCAGATATAGTGATATCTGTCATGGTTTCTTTCTGAATTGATTATCCTGGATATTTTATGTTTCTATAAAATTGTTAAGATTTTTTTCCCTAGTCCTGTGAAGAAGGTCATGAAAATTTTAATAGGAAACGTACTGAATCTATGTGTTTTTTGGTAATGTAGTTATTTTTCACACTATTAACTCTGGAAACTTATGAGTGAAACTTATTAAAAATAAGATCCAACTGTCTGTTGTCTAAGAAAAATACCTCTCTTGCAAAGACATCCAAAACAGAATACATAGAGATCAACCTATTGTAATACTGCCTGAGGACCAACTTGTACCACTCCTGGGCATATATCCAGAAGATGCTCCAACATGTAACAAGGACACANGCTCCACTCTGTTCATAGCAGCTTTATTTATAATAGCCAGAAGCTGGAAAGAACCCAGATGTCCCTCAACAGAGGAATGGATACTGAAAATGTGATACATTTATACAATGGAGTACTATTCAGCTATTAAAAACAGTGAATTTATGAAATNNNTAGGCAAATGGATGGATTTGGAGTATATCATCCTGAGTGAGNTAACCCAATCACAAAAGAAGACACATGATATGTACTCACTGATAAGTGGATATTAGCCCAGAACCACTGAAAACTGGAATACCCAAGATACAATTCACAAACTACATGAAACCCAAGAAGAAGGAAGACCATAGTGTGGATACTTCTATCCATCCTAGAAGCGGGTAACA
>NC_034600.1:2267622-2276089 GCF_900095145.1 Mus pahari | reverse complement strand
GTCCTGTGAAGGCTCTGTGCTCCAGTGTAGGGGAATGCCAGGGCCAGGAAGAGGGTGTGGGTGGGTTGGTGAGTGGGGGGTGGGGGGAGGGATAGGGGGTTTTCAGAGGGGAAATCAGGAAAGGGGACAACACTTAAAATGTATATAAAGAAAATATCAAATAAAAAAAAATCAACCTCGTGTGCAAACAGACAGGCTATAAAGACTGGTGCAGCTGTTTCCATTCCTGGTCAAGTGGACTTGAGACAAAGTATCGTCAGCAGAGGCGAAGACATCCAGTGTTTTAATAAAGGGACCAATTTTTCATGATACTCTGACAATTACAAGTATTCATGAAGCAAACATTGAGGCTCTCCCTCTCATAAGACAAACAAGGTGATACAATGATTACGACTGCCTTCCATACTACCTTATTTAAGGAGACCTTCCACTTAGATATGCATATGCAAACCACATATACTTATACATGCACATACAAACCACAAACCCGAAGCTGTAACTCAAGTCTTCAAAAAGGCAAGTCCTAACTGGACAGACTCAGTATCGAAACCTAGCAGATTTTTACGGGGGCCTAGTGCCAATACTCTTCAAACTATTTCATAAAACTGAGAGGAAGAAACAAACACCTCATGGTGTTTTCAATAGAAAGTGATACTCTTTGGCTCTGGTATTTGAACATGTGGCCCTCCATTGCTGGTGCTACTTGGGGAGGCCTTTATGAGAGAAGGCCTTTGTGAGCGTTTAACCTCACTGTACTTCCTGTTCACGCTCTCGGCTGCATGTCTGCCATTGAGGACATGACCTCTCAGATTCCTGCTCCAGATGCTCTGCCTGCCTGCTGCCATGCATCCCTGCCCTGACGGCTTTCTTCACTCAGAAATCTGAAGCCCAAATAAACTCTTTAGTAAAGAGTTTATGTTTTTGGTATTTGTAACATTTAACAGCAACAGAAGGGTAACTAGTACACTGCTCTGTCAAACCACTTCTGTGAAACCAGTATTACCCTTGTTCCAAAACCAGATAAGGACATAGCAACAATAAAACCATAGCATTCTCCCAGTGAGCACCGATGCCATGATTCTCAACAAAATAATCACAAAGGTTTTCCAAGAAGCTTTTCCTGATGTGCTCACTAGGCTAGGACCAAGCCCCTTGGTCATGACACAACATCCTACCTTCCCCCATATTTGTAATTAAAATACTGCTCAGAAACCAAGTCCATTAGGATTCTTACTATAAGTAACATGACCACCCTTCCCAGGTTTAACATAAAACGATTTCCCCCAAAGATGTCAGAGCTCATGGGCTCACTGGAATAGCTGAAGACTAAGGTATTTGGAAGATGAGTCTGTCCAGGAACTAAAGAGAGCAACAATATCATGGATTCATTGCTCTGAGGCCTGGACCAATCTCTAGACAATACACAGACATCATGCAGGACCTGATGCCACATCTCTATTGTAAACTGAGTCTCTCCATAGCAAAAAGGTCTCACAGGATGCACTGACTCTTAACCTCTAATGTGACTGATGTGGAAATACATACTCATGGATCTAGGGGTACTGGAAAATGAGGTCAAAGGTGACTGCTCAAATGAGAAACAAGTAAAATTTGGGAGAGCCAAGAAGAGAGCAAGAAACGAAAATCCACTCAGTATAATTATTTGCTTCTTATCTCTTTTTCCATAAAGATTGTATTTGCTCTAGAATGGAGTTGTGTCAAGCCAAGAAAGCCATGCACTGATGTGCAGCCTACCAACCACACCAACAGCACAACAGCACAGGTGAGCTCCGTAGTCTCCCCTGTGGCATCGGGTTGAAGAACTAGAGTTTGAAGCCATTGCTGCTACAAGAGGAGATTGTTCTGTGTACAACTTGCTCTAGAAAAGACCTAAGTTCAAACCCAAACTACGGTTTTTCTAGAATATTCATCTTTTGTGCTTCATGAAAAAAGAAAAAGGTTATGTTACATTATGATTCGAAAGTCATCAAAGACCAGGATCTTAGAAATCCAATGAATCCCAAGATTCCATAAATAACACAGAATGGACCCATAAACCCATAAACAAATGAGTCTGGGTGATCATTTTCATCATTACTAGGGTTTGCTGAAACTCCAGTCAGTCTTCTGTTCTAGTAGATTCTGGGAATTACAGAAATTTTTAGAAGGGCCATCTTATGTTTGCAGTCTTGGGTCACATTCATAGCAAGCAGCATGAGGTGATGGGATGTGACTGCTGTCGATATGAGAACATGAAGACATGCTAAATTAGAGCAATGGTGACAACAAAAGGTCAGAGCTGTGTACACTCACAGTGACTTTTCTCCCACAGCAGAGTGCTCTGGCCTTGGAGAACTGTGAGTGAGTCCTTAGCAGTAGCACTGCCTATGATAAGGGAGCTGTCCTCCCACTCCTGTGTGCTGCCTGTGGCACTGTGACAATCTCAGTAAAAATGTATCCTGTTGACTGTAACATTGCAATACCAGTAATTAGAAAAAAATTAAATACTTGGACCAAAAGAGGGTGATTTGGCAGAATGCCAAATCTATCAGTTGGTTTGTATAAGCCTTGGCTATAGTTGGGTAAACAGACAAAATTCCTATTTGAGACTCAGATTTAATAATTCTGAAATAATTAATACATAATTAGACAGAGCTATAAATTGATGAAAGATTTTCTTTACTATAAAAATGTATGAAAAATGTTTTATCTTTTATAAAAAGAAGGTAGGTCTGCCCAAGAATATATGATAAGGCAGCTATGAAAATGTACAATAACATTCCTTTCTTTTAACTTAGAGTCTCCGATATCAGACATGGGCCCTGCCGTAAAGGCCTTGTACTTGCTTCCTGTTTCTGGATATTATTGGCCAGATGGTGGACAGGATTAGTTTTTTCCTTCTACCCCTGTGTTCCTTAAATTAGGAATTGTGCTCTGTTGGCATTGAGCATGATAGCTATGTGGGATCTATCCATCTAGCTAGCCAGCCATCCACCTGTCTACTTAAATATCCATTAAGTTTTAATATAAAATTATGCAATGAGAAAATAGTGTGTATTCCCTAGGCTATATAAGAATTATTTTGGCAGTGTTCTTTTTCAGAAAATCTATTTGCCTCTTAGCATACCCGTAGTTTTGTAGAGACTGGAGACCCGCTCTGATGTCAGGAGACCTACTAGTGCCACTTTGGTCTCCATGAAGAAGGTGATGTTTCAGACAGAATAAAGGTCTTGTCCAGATTCTCAAGGCTCTGGGTCCCTGTTGACCTGAAATGCACTTTAACTTGACCATTTTGTCTTTGTAAGTATTTCACCTTCAAGGGAATTAAGACAAATTGGTATCACTTTCTGTCTAAGAGAAAGATTTTTTTCTTTAGCCTGATTTTCTTGGTATGTGGCAACAAGAATTACTTAGGAAGATTTCAGGTTGTTTCCCAGGAATGAAGACCCATCCAAGGTGGCCACAGGAACATAAAGAATGCCATGCTCGGGGTTGGGAAGATGTCTCTGCAGGTAACATGCCCACCATCCAAGAATAAGAACCTTAGTTTAGATCCCCAGCACGGACATAAAAACCAGGCATTGAGGTACACACATGTAACCCAAGCACTGAGGGGTGCAGAGTAGACAAATGGATAAAGGTTTCTCAGCTGGGAGAGAATGTGCCGAGAAACTTTGACAAAAACGGACAGACTCCTCCTTATCAGTCATTCTAGCCGGTGTGATGAGCTCTAGGTCCATCCAGGTCACACACACACACACACACACACACACACACACACACACACTACAGAATGCTGTGTCCCACGTGGTGGTGGTCAGGTGGATGGGCACATGCATTGCTGATGGACAGACATTACTGTTGCTGATGGACAGACATTATTGATTTCTTGATTTTTATCATCTTTGACTCCACCTATGAAGACAGAAAGTTTACTTTCTTATGGTTTTATGGGATACCTTGAGCCTTTTTTTTCAACAACCAAAAATTATTTTTTCGCCAATTGAGCCCCAGCTCATCATTATCTTCTTCCTGTCTCTGTTTTCATCTTAGAATATTCCAGGATTATGAAGATCATCTCAAATTTTGGCAGGAATTAATACTTGGGGGACATATAATTACCATAATTTTGGCACAGACATTTGGCAGGATCTGGGTAACTTGTCTGTGATTCAAAAGTATCTGTGCCTGTGGAAATCTTTCATAACACAAACCCCCAGATCCACAGAGTATGCAAATGGCTCTGGACAGGTGGCCACCTGAACATTTTCAAGTGTTCTAGGAGCTATGGTTGTGCCAAGCAGGAAAGGGGTGCTCTTTCTTCCCCATAATTCCTTACAGTTGTCAAGACTTCTCACCTGAGAAAGAAGGCTCCTGGAAACTCTTGCAAACACTGATGGATTCCTCTCAAAGTGAACATTCTATCACTAGTTCCTCTGCAGGGTAAGTGCCAGCGGTTAGCTCAATACACAGACAAGAGCAGGCTCCAGGGAGACCTCCGGACCACATCTATGAAAATGCAGAAGTTTAATCCGATAAGCTGACAGTTTTAGAAATAATTTTTACTCAGCCAATAGGAACAATCTCTAAATAGATAGCTAAGAAGAAATGATCACATTCCCCCATTGTGTGTGGCCTCGAGCATGCAATTAGCAATGACATCTCGGGGATTTGTCATGGCTGAGCTAATAGTCGAATAAGCCCAGCTAGCAGTTTTAACATTGTAGCCATAAATGAATGCAATAAAACACCTGGAGCTGTTAATAAGAGTAAAAATGTCTTTCAGCTTCATGCTAAATAGCAGAATGGTTTGCCCATAATTAAAATTACAGCTACTTTTACTACTCGGCTTCACACAAGCTCTCTAAGAGTGTCGTTCAATAGTTTCCTAAATTGTTGTGGGTATGCTAAAGACAAGGTGACTTCTTAGGCATTCAAGATTAAAAGTGGACATTAAATGGCACTGTAAATGCTCGCAGAGGCTGCGAATGGGGGGAACCCCTGTCAAGGTAATCTTTACTCCCTCCTCCTACTCTAGAGGTCACTGCCAAAGCCTAGTGTTGTTTAATACTTGTTGGTGCCTACCACCCCCACTAACCACTCCTCCTCCAGCAGGAATACCAGAGTGCCGCCCGCCGTCGCAGGACCGCCCACCACCGGACCGCCCACCGCCGGACCGCCGCCGCCGGACCGCCCACCGCCGGACCGCCCACCGCCGGACCGCCGTGGCAGGACCGCCCACCGCTGGACCGCCGTCGCTGGACCGCCCACTGTCGCCCGGACTGCCCCCCATCATCGCGAGAACTTCGTGGCAACTTCAGGNGACTCTGGGGCATGCTGGGAACTCTTCTTTGTATTTAAGCCAGTTCCAACAATAAAATATGGGCTTTGATCAGAANGTCTTAGACAGAGCCCAATTTTTCCTTTGCAGCCCTGTTCCTCTTTTCAGGATTTCCCGCGCTCCGGTTCGGATCCACGGTGGCTCTGCAGGCAGAGCACTACAAATACTAACAGCAATCTTAAGATTAATAAGTTACCTTTCTTCCCAAGAACTGTTTTGACATATTGCATCCTTCCTTACCTATAAAGATATATTCGATGCCCTTGAAGATCTTTGCGTATGGCCATGAGAAGTATTCTGTGTGAGTTCTGTGGCAAAAACAATAAAATAATATAAAATAAAATAAAATAAAATAAAATTATAATTGCCTTTCCACATGGGCTGCTCATTTGCTTAGCTAATGGGGCTTTACAAAGCCTCTCTATCCTAGTTTTCAAAGGGTGAAAAGGGAGTGTGGAATGAGCTAGCTCCACCAGTATTTTTGATAAGAAGAATGCAAATGGAGACCAAACAGACAGGCTGCTTCTCTCTATCAGACACCTGAGCTCTTCCAACCCCCACTGGGGCAGCAGTACCTCTACCAATGTCCTGTTGCCTCTGACCTCCATTTGTGAATCCTTGTTTTAATATTTCACAACAAAAGATAAACATGAGTGTGCAATACCTGCATTCAATCGAACTACCCCTAACTTCTCACATGCTGGCAAGAAGCTTCATTCACCAGTCACCTGCAGTGACTCATTGTTGTTCTGGAGAGAGAGAGAGAGTGAGGGACACCCCACTCTAACCCCTGATGACGCTCGTCACCTATTCTTCACCTCTTCCCTTGTGACATCATAAAAATGATCTCATCTCACGCCGTTTGACATGTGATGCTGACTCCCTTGTCCCTGTCTCCCAGCCACTCCTCAGGCTGCCCACAGAAGCATGAATGAGAGCCAAAGGAGCAGGCTATCCATTGTCCCAGTGACACTAACAGTGAAAACCTTTTCTACACCTGTTTCTCATCCATCTTATCTCCTCTACTTAGAAAACAATGATTTTGCAATTGCCCCATTAAAGAAATCAAATTCCAAAACCTCTCTGAACACACCCCAGCCTTGTATTTCTGGCCCTGTTTTGCTGGCCCAACTTTTAAAAATCTGTTATGATGGCTTGCACAAGTGAGTTTGTCAATATTTGTGTGTATTTTCTACACTAAGGGAATGGGAAAGCCAAATTGTATTACAGTCGCACTGTGCGTGGTGTTGACCACTTGTGGAGTTTCCTGTGTGGGCCTCACATGCACTGATGACTAAATGTTTACTGCTAAGAACAGGACAGTTCCTTACAGTAGGGAAGTGAGGGCTATTTTATTTTGCCATTTAAATGTGAGAAGACTCACAGATTTTTTCATTAGCATCTAAATCTTTTCTCTCATCCCTGTGAATTATAAGTTCTGTATGCCTTACAACTATGGAGGTAATTAATTCAACAGGATTTCTTTCATATTTATTTTTATTTTGTTTATAGGAGTGTTTTGCCTGGGTGTAAGTAGGTGAACCATGTGTGTGCCTGGTGCTCTTGGAGGCCAGAAGAGGACATCAGTACCCCTGAGGCTGAACTTACAGATGGTTATGAGACACCACAGAGGTGCTGGGAATCAAACACAGGCTCCTTCAGAAGAGCAGCACACACTCGTAACCATGCTAAGCCATTTCTTCAGCTTCAGGATTTTTTTTTTCAGGGTGCCAGGGATCAGAGTAAAGGTAATAAGAGCACCCTACCAGCTCAGTGATGTTCCTAGCTCAGATGTGGGGCTCACACTCTCTGTGGGCGTTAAGATGGTATCTTGGGAGTACATAGTAAAATAGGTCTGTGGGCTGCCTGCTTGTGGAGGTGTGGGCTAGGGAAGGTTGCATGAGTAGTTGTAGGCCTTTTTGGTTTCACTTTAATGCCTTACGTCCAGGATTGGAACAGTTTCCGGGGACCCCAAGCTTCGTGAAGCTTTCAAGAGTGAAATGAGTTGATCAAAGAGTCACTTAGGAAGAAAGGAGCGATCATGTTTGAAGGATACACATTACTCAAAAGAGAAGCCACTTTTGAGGAACTCGCTAGCATCGCGATTTACAGCCAGTGGTTACAGCGACAACAAAACAAAACGTGTCTTATTTCCCACGCATGCGCGACTGCTTCCTTTGCCATCACCACTTTGGAGTGTGTTGTCCTGCTCCTCTCTGTTCTGAATCTCTTCCCTAATCACAGCTCTTCCCTAGCCACGGTCAAGAGCACCATTCGCATCATAGATCGGTGCGAAGACAGAGTTTCTATAGAGAGAAAAGGGGTGTCTGGGAGAAGACTCTCCGGCCACCAACAACGCAGAGCCGTCACTAAGCAGGGAGTTAAGCATCTCAGAGCTTCACACTGAGGCAAGAGCATCCTGTCCCGAGTTCACATCCTTGCTGTGACTTCTTCCTTGGGCACCCTGACCTGAACCGCTGGTCCTGCCTGGACTCACAGCTATAAAACCCTCAAGTTCCAGTTATCCTTGAAACGCTGTATTTTACAAGACTATGAATGACGGAGGATACAGTTGCTCATCAGAAGCAGGTTCTGTGAAACTGTTTCTTAACAGTTTATTATAGAATTAAAAGTACCTAAACACAGGACCCCCTCTAAAAAGGATTTTGAGGTGTTGTGAGAAAACGACAATGAGATGACCTTGAGTGGCAGGGGCACTGGTCATCCTCAGGCCAGGTTAAAAATTGTAAGTGGGACTTTCCGAAAGGATCTTGAAGGCTAAACTGAAGGTAAAAGTAAAGACCATGGTTTTAGTTTCTGTTTCATTGTTTGCTGTTTTGCTTGTTTTGTTTGATTTGTTTTCCAGAGCTTTGGGGTTCCAACAACCCAGAGAGGCCTGTTTTCTTCCACGCTTCCTTGCAAGCTTCTTGTCGGCTTGTTTGTCCATGCCTTAGATGTAGTTATAATTCTAGCCATACAGAATCAATTTTCAGGGCTGCTGGTTCCCCTACATGTTTGGGGGACAGACAGATCTAAAGGATCATCCTAAAGCTACTAAGTAGATGCCACGGATCTCTCTCTCTCTCTCTCTCTCTCTCTCTCTCTCTCTCTCTCTCTCTCTCTCTC
>NC_034600.1:2257328-2266827 GCF_900095145.1 Mus pahari | reverse complement strand
GTGTGTGTGTGTGTGTGTGTGTGTGTGTGTTCACCCAAAACAGGGTGCCTTGGACTTCAGGATATCACAAGACGAGAAGCAGGAGGACCTGCTAGACAAGGGCTTAGCACACTTTGCCAGCATTTCTTTTTTAATGATGCAACTGCAAATGAGTGGAGGTTTGTAATTAGGAAGCAAAACAGATGGCAGAGACTTAGTTTAAAGTGTTCATTAAAATAACCTGCACTGCCAAGTTACTGTTCCCTGCTAGGGGGCTGCTGCTCAGTTGAAATGTGTTGTGTTGAGCTGAGATGTAGGGAAAGATCACCACTGTGGGGAATCCATTGTAACTGTTTCCCCATTGCATGCCAGTTTCCAGATGTGTACAGGCAGAGCCTCTAAATTTGTAGCCAGAAGCAGTTGTGGAACATCAAAAACTCAAATCCCAAGTCAGATAATAATGGTGTGTGTGTGTGTGTGTGTGTGTGTGTGTAAGAAATGCAGTTCCTCGGTTCACCTGCAGGAGGCAGCCTCGCAGAGAGGCCCTGGGTTTCCCCTTTGTACGACACAGGCTCTTGTGTGGTCTTCCCCCGGAAGAGTGAGTGGGCTGGATTTAATGCCGACTTTCTAAAGAATCCAATGCAATTTGCATAACGAACCTTGGACAGAAGTGATGGGAAGCCTCTGGGAGTAGGCTACAAAATGCTGGCTCCCATCTTGAATATTTTCTCACTCTCTAGCTGGTGGAAGCCAGATGCCAGGTTGGGAGCCATCCCCTGCAGAGGCCCAGGTGCAAGGACCTCATGTCCTGGCAGCAGCCAGTAAGGATTAGGAGTCATCTGGAGCCACATGAGTAAGTCTGGGGCCAGATCTGCCTCTAATAAGCATTGAGCATTGAGCGTATCCTTTTCAGAGACCAGACCCTATCCAGACCCTTGGCCACTGAAAATAAGCAGCCATAAGCGTCTACCTAGTGGACAATTTGCTATGCAGAGCTCAGAAACACGGGGCTCATGTTCAGCCCTCAGCCAATGAGTTGCCCACTTATTTTTTTTCTTCCCATCTTACATAATTATGATTGAACAGTTGGTTCCTGGAATTTCAACGAGAATATAGGATGAAAGACCTTGTCAAAAATTCAGTGGTGAAAGAGCCAGTGAGCTTTCATATCATTGAAACGTCAAATTTATCAAAGCAAACTGGGTGGGACGCTTTGGCAGCCCTTGCCTAGAATCGTGTGCTACCATACATACAGGACTGCAGGTGGAGAGATGCTCCTACACGTGCGTTCTTACCGTCTTTATCTATGTATTCATGCCTGAGAGTGTGTGTGTGTGTGTGTGTGTGTGTGTGTGTGTGTGTGTCATGTGTATTCCCATGTATGAGCACAGAGGTGACTTGTGGAACACTGAAGTGACGTCCTCCTGGACTTGTTTGATAAAATGTGAGTGAACGGCTTCACTCAAGAACCTTTCGTTATTTCGTTATTGCAGACACGCAGTAATCAGTCCTAACTTTTAAAAAAAAATTTGGTCTCAAAAAAAGAATTTGATAATTAAAAAAATAATAATAATCCTTTCTCCTTTCTCCCTCCAAACCCACACATCCCTCACAGCACTCTTTCAAACTTCTGACCCTTATGTTTTTATTAACTGTTACTGGTGCAGACCAGAAGCCTGGCTCCCAGAATCCCTTTCCACACTTCAGAAGGCTTCTTTGAGTGGGTTCTCGTCTCTCAAGGCAGAGGGCCTTCAGGTTTCTCTCCTTCAAACCTCCTTCAAACCTCGCTTCTATTCATGAAGCCTTTTCTTAGGCAATCCCATCCAACCTCAGTGTTTAAGCTCTGTTAAACATCAAGAATTTGGTACTGGGCTGGTGGCTCATTTAAGCAGAGGACCTGAGTTTTTCTCTAGTACCTACATGTTGGCTCACGACCCCCCGTAACTCCAGTTCCAAGGGTTCTGATTGCCTCTTCTGACCTTTTCAGACCGCAGGGTTCAGCCATACAAGGCTGGCAAAACACATAAGGTAAAGCTTAAAAATATTAAAAACTCAAGAATTTCCCATTTTTGTCTTCTACCCTTATTTTCACTCCAATGCAGAATAATACGTCATAATCAGAGAAAGTTAACCTTTATAAAGCGTTCATCATTATTCGATCAACCAGCAAGTGATTGTTCAGACAAATGAGATGACTGGAGAAAATTTAATGAGGAAACACATCAGTGGCCAGAGTTCGGAAGTGCCAGAGAGTAAACCATGACCCTGTGCCAATCAAAACAGGAGAGTGAACCAAGATGACTCTGCCACGCTTCTCCAACTGACGTATCATGGCAAACAGATCAATTATTTGATGAACTGTAAGCCAGACAGCATGTGGTTGGGATCAGAACACAGTCCAAATGCACACTTCTAGGGATGTTCCTTCCTACAGTACAGCACCTTAGGTCTTTTACATGGAAAAACCTTAAGGCTAACTCTTAGGCCTATCTGGTTCTGCCAGTCAGCTGGGGGCCCTGCACAGAGGGGTAGTCCTTTAGCTGTGACTCTTAGCTCCTGTTTAGTTCGGCATCTACAAGTTTTAGCATTAGGATCTGCGTACAGTCTGTAAGTCCTTTGTAGGGGTACAGAAGAGGTGGACCTGACAGACATACCGCTGCCAAAGTCAAATGATGTAGTCGTGGACACTTACATAGATCACTGCGTCAGCTGGCAGTTCATCCGGACAGCTAACATCGTACACTTTACCATATGTGATGCCCTGTCATGCTCCGGATAGAGTGTCTTCAACTATTTGATGACAAATCCAGAAGTTCAACTAGAACACCTGCAAGTTTTAACACCAAAATAAAGCTCTAGGAGCCTCTGGCAGTCTTTAGTTTTGGCTGCGAGTCTCAAATATCAGCAACTGCAACAAGCAGTGAAGGGGGAATGAAATATCACATAACTATGGCTCACATTCTAGTCCAGATACATCAGGGTAACCCTGTTTAGAAAGAAATATGGGAGCCCAACACACAAAAAAAGCAAATGAATAGCCCTTGATACTGGTTATTTACTGATGGACTCCTCGGCTTCCACTGGCCTTTCGCCCTTTTCTGTTCTTCTCCAAGACTCCACTGACAGGCAAACATCCACCATGCATCCTGGATTGAAGTCACACAATGCCAAGTGTAGCTGGGGTGAAAGGAGGAAGATCGCCATGTTCTTGTTCTCTTTATGCATGAACCAGCTCTGGGGTGCTGGTCACAGGCAGGCAGGGCATCTTCAGGCCCACTGCTATGCTGAGAAGAAGGTTCTCTACCAGGATCATTGTCTCCTCAAACCAGGATGGCTGCAGAGACTGCAAATCTCCAACTCCTGTCACTTCTGACTTGCTCTCTCCCCTCCCTGTGCTCCATGTCCTTTGGAGTCGATATTTAAACAGGAGAGGAATCTATTTCCTGCCTGTGTCCTCACTGATATGCATTCTTAATTCACATACACACTTACCTTATATTATATATCAAATATCCAAAGAAGTACACTTCCCAAGTAATAGTGTAATCAATTATTATTGTGCCAAACCCATGGAACTGTGATTCCATTTTACAGAGGCCATATTTTCCTTATTCTTGGAGTTTTAAAATTAGAAATTATCTTACAATTTTAGATCAAAATGTATTTTTTTCCAGAAAAACTTTTTTCCCTAATTTTTTCTTTTCAAACAATGACTTTAGCCCCACTCCCTGTTAAAATGTTAATATTTGAGAGAACTGATGTTTCTTTTAATCTTTAATTCTTGAGACAAACAATTAGATAAAGGATTTTTTAACCATATATTTCAGTATATACATGTGAACATTGTTACCCACAGAGGTTGAAAGAAGGGGTCAGCTGTCCTGAGTTACAGGACAGGTGGTTGCGTGAGTCTGTGCATCCTGGAAATTGAACTGAACTCAGATCTTCTGCAAGAGCAGAAGACATGACCATGACCATCTTCCCAGTCCAGGTAAAGGCATTTTCAACATCCTCTCTCCTAAAGCCAAGCTGCTGCTAATACTGAGAAGTGTATATGCTATTAATATCTGACTGGTGCTTTTTGTTTTGGGGGTGTAGAGGGTGTGGGGCAGGGGAGCAGACAAGCCTGTGTATGCTCTTTGATTGATGGCTTAGTCTCTGGGAGCTCCCTGGCATCCAGGATAGTGGACACTGTTGTTCTTCCTATGGGGTTGCCATCCCATTCAGCTCCTTCAATCCTTCTAACACTTCCATATTGGTCCCCAACCTCAGTCCAATGGTCGGTAAGTGTCTGCATCTGTCTCAGTCGGCTGCTAGTAGAGTCTCTCAGAGGATCGTCATGATAAGCTTCTGTCTGCAAGCACAACACAGCATCAGTGATAGTGTCAGGGTTTGGTGCCTATGCATGGGATGGATCCCAAGGTGTGAGACTCTTATGAGCCTGAGGATAAGGATGTAAGCACTAGACTAGGAGCCTCCACATCTACCCTGGATGTAAGCTCTGCTGGGAAAGAGGGAAGGTCTCCTTCAGAGTGTAAATTCTATCTTCATCCCGTTTGTTCTCCTTAAAACTTACTAAAGAAATCAAGACATTTGTCCTATATAGATTCCCAGATCCTTAATTTTGATTATTTAAATCCTATGTTATCATTAAGCCTGGTCCCATGTGACTCCAACGAATTGATAATTGGATCCAGAGGCTCCATCAAACTGAAGTTTGATTATTTTTTTCCTGCAGATAAGCACTTCTAAGGTGTATTTGGCCTTGAATCTGAAGCAGTTATGTCTGATATTCTTTGATGTGGAAAGTAATCAATGATCAATAACTGGATCAATTCATCTTTTGTAGGTTGTTGAACAGTAAGAAAAGAAGACATGTAATTGCAAGAGAGACAGGCAGTCTAGAGGGAGTTGGAGGAAAGTCACAGTGGACAAATATGATTATTGTTAACTGTATGGAATTTTCAAATAAATAGCATTTGAGGAAAGTGTAATGGTGATAGCTTAACTACCTTCATCTGTCACCTCCAGTATTTGTGTGAGGAATTTCCCTCTGACTGCTGGAGTGCAACTGTGGAGGTTGCAGCCAGTCACACTTGTCTTTTCTTTTCTTTTTTTTCTTTTTTCTTTTCTTTTCTTTTCTTTTCTTCTCTACTCTTTTCTTTTCTTCTCTTCTCTTCTCTTCTCTTCTCTTTTCTTTCCTTTCCTTTTCTTATTTTTAAGTTACTCACTTTACATCCTACTCACTCATCCTCCTGTTCAACACCTCTCACAATCCTTCCCCCATCCCTCCTCCCTCTCTCCTCTGAGCAGGCGGGGCCACCCCTGGATACCCAGTATTGCCCTGGTCCTTCAAGTCTCTGTGAGGCTAGGCACATCCTCTCCCATTGAGACCAGACAAGGAAGCCCAGCTAGAAGAACATATCCCATATACAGGCATCAGGTTTTGGAATAGCCCCATGTTTCAGTTGTTCAGGACCCACATGAAGACTAAGCACATCTGCTACCTATGTACAGGGAGGTCTAGGTCCAGCTTATGTATGCTCTTTGGTTGGTGGCACAGACTCTGAGAGCCCTCGGAGTCTAGGTTAGTTGGCTCTATTGGTTTTCCTCTGGAGTTGCATCCTGTTCAGTGCCTTCCTCTACTGTTTGGGGGTGGGTGTCGGTATCTGTCTGAGTCAGCTGCTGGGTGGAGCCTCTCAGAGGACAGCAAGCTCCTGTCTGCAAGTATAACAGAGTATCATCAATAGTGCCAGGGATTGATGCTTGCCCATGGGATGGGTCTCAAGGTGGGCTGGTTATTATTATTATTTCTGTTCTAACCCCCATTTTACCACATGCCTGTATTTCCCATAGACAGGATAAATTTTGGATTGAAAGTTTTGGATTGGTGTCTCACTCCATTGGGATTCCAGTCTGGTGACAGGAGGTGGCCTCTTCAGGATCCACGTCCCCAGTGTAGTGAGTTACAGTTAAGGTCACCCCCATTGATTCTTGGTGCACCCCTTATCCGAGGTCTCTGCTTCATCCTGGAGATGCCCTCACCTTCTTACTCATCAGGGAAACGCAAATCAAAACATCACTGAGGTCCCATCTTACATCCATAAGAATTGCTAAGATGAAAAATTCAAGGGATAGCATATGCTGGCAAGGATGTGGAGCAAGGGGAACACTTCTTCATTGCTGATGGGAGTGCAAACTTGTACAACCACTTGGGAAATCAGTTTGGTGGTTTCTCAGAAAACTAGGAATAGTTCTACCTCAAGACCCAGCTATATCATTCCTGGGCATATACCCAAAAGATGCTCCACCATCCCACAATTATGTTCATAGCAGCTTTGTTTGTAATAGCCAGAAACTGAAAACAGCCTAGATGTCCCTCAACTGTAGAGTGATTAAAGAAAACATGGTACATCTACACCATGGAATACTATTCAAATTCTATTAAATACTATTCAAATACCATTTGAAACAAAGACATCAAGAATTCTGTAGTCAAATGAATGAAGCTTGAGAATATAATCCTGAATGAAGTAACTCAGTCCCAAAAGGATATCCATGGTATGTACTCACTTACAAGTGGATATTGGCCATAAAATACAGGTATCCTGTTACACTCCACAGACCCAAAGAAGCTAAACAAGAAGGAAGACCGAAGTAAGTAAGCTTGAATCTCAGTTAGAAAGGGGAATAAAACAGTCATAAGAGGCAGATGGAGGGAGGGAACTGGGAGAGAGGGGGTGTGGGGAGGGGAGTGGGAGGATTCAGGATCAGGTGTGGGAAGGACCGGAGAGATGGCTAGGTAGCCATGAAAATTAATGTAAATCTGCAAGCTTGTCAGGTTTCAATATAAATGGACTCCTTTGTGATGCCATTTTCTTTAGTGTAGAATGTTTATGAACAAAGACACTTTAGAACAATGTGTGGTTTTTCCTTATTGGGACTTAAAATATCCCGGCTTTGGACAGCAACATCCTTCAAGTTGCAACCTGCCAGAGTTCTGTAAGTCTGGTGGTTTCTAGTACCTTCATGTTCTGCTGTGATGCCAACACTTATATTTGGGTCTCCACTGAAACCGCTCAAAGCTCTGTGGAGAAAATCCTGTGTTTTGACCTCAGTATCAATAGAGTTTAACAACAAATGAAAGAAAAGTCACATTTTGAAAAGGAAAACCATGAACGTAAATTTTCTTTCCTAGTTTAGCTATTTTGTTGTTGTTGTTGCTAAATTGCTACCTTTTCTAATTCCAATCTGTCATTGTGATAAAAAACACGCTTACTGAAAACAGCCTAGGGCAGTGAGTCTCAATACGTGGGTCACAACCCCTTTGACTTGATTTGTAGCAATGAAACTACATCCTGCATACCAGATATTTATGTTAATATTCATAACACTACCTAAATTACAGTTAGAACATAGCAATGAAATAATTCTATTGGGGTTTAATAGAATACAAGGAATTGTATTAGAGGGTCACAGCATTAGGAAGGTTGGGGAACACTGGGGAAGAAAGGCTTTATTTGGCCTTTATGTCCAAGTTCCTGTCCATCACCGAAGTCAAAGTAAGAACACAAGCAGAAGCTGGAAGCAAAAACCATGGAGAAACACTACTTGCCATCCTGCTCTGGCTCTTTCTTTACTAACTGTGATACATAGCCCAAGACCATTAGCCCAGGGAATGGTGCCACCCACAGTAGACTAGGCTCTCCTATACCAATTAATAATCAGAAAATCTACTGTGTACAGGCCCACGGGACAATCTGAAAAGGGCAATTCCTGGTGTCTAGGTTGTACCTTGTCAGTTAAAGCTAACCAGGACACAAATAAAACAAACATTAAAATTAGGTCAAAATCCTTAACTGAGTCTTTGCCCTACTCTGTAATTGACCCATCTCTTAGTCAACAACTCAGATTTTTCTGGGTTGATAATTGTGTTACTTTTGTTTGGTTCTTTTTGATGTTGAGTTTCTATGTAGATCAGATCCATTCGGTCTCCTGTGATTTCCTTTCCCTGAATCCAAAGCTCTCTGTTAGTTTCTTTCTTCCTCTTCTCCTCAGGTCCCTCCCTCTGAAAACCTCAGACCCACATGCTTCTCATCTCCCTCAGGGGGATAGCCTGCCTCTGCTGCCTCTGCTGATTTTTGCTTAGGCTTGCTTGCTGTCTGTACTCAACCTTTTATCTACTCAAGTATATTTTAAGAAACATTTTAAGAAATAAAATCATTTTCCAAGTGTGAAAACTTTGTAACTGCTCCTTCATTTGGCTAAGCATAGTTTGACAACTGGATACAATGTAACTGTTTAG
Source organism: Mus pahari (assembly GCF_900095145.1). Taxonomy (NCBI): domain Eukaryota; kingdom Metazoa; phylum Chordata; class Mammalia; order Rodentia; family Muridae; genus Mus; species Mus pahari. The sequence continues at coordinate 2,258,543 of NC_034600.1, read as the reverse complement.
AGGATTTCTGCCTGGCTCCTCCGACTCAGGGATGCTGCTGCATATTCGGCCGGATATCTCTTCACTTTCCCAAGATTTCATCATCAGTGCACTGAGTTTGGTGGCTCTCCACTTCATGTGTCCTCCTGCGGCCTGTTCCTTCACTTTGTGGCTTAGAGCCTTCTGTTTCGGGACCTTTGTTTCAGTCAGCATTTGTTCCCTGTCAGTTCCCCTTTCCTTCTACGGCTCCTGCCCCTGTAGCTTGGGTCATGCATGTTTCGACTGCTGCATAGTTTTCTGGCCCTGCTCTTTGGAATCTGCTTCTTTGTCTTTTTATCATTCATCAGGGCACTTTCCTGAGCTTTGTTTTTCAGCTAGCCCATTCAAAGTTGTTTTTATTTCTAGGATCCAATTTTTTTATGCTTTCTGAGTCTTTTCATTGTTAACTATGTCTGATTCATAACTTATCATCTTATCTCTGTGAGATCATTAATTGTGGTGCACTTTATTAATCAGCATATATTTCCTCCTATGGACATCAACCCCTCTTCCTCCACCTTCCTTCTTTCCTGTTTACTCGATCTGCCTTTCACTCTGTTTCACAAGAGTCGGTTACCCACACCGCCTGATGAGCAGCCAGATGGGGCTTTGAGAGCTGCTCAGGCCGGGCTCACCCAGAACTAGGCTCCACTGCAGAGCCCATGTGCTGAGTCTCCTCACTGAGCTGCACTGGCCACTTGCCTGCAGAGGGGTCTTGACGATGTCCTGGGCCAACAGCCAGCAGTCTGTGCTTATTCTTCAGTGTTGTTCCCTTCTCCGCATGTGCCTTGGCTCCGGTTGGGAATCTCCAGTTTCCCGCAGATTCAGGGAGCTAGAGACCCTGGGGAGTAATTGCTTCTCACTGAACATTTCAAACCCCTTCTGGTTATATTGTATCCTCATACCAGCAAAGTGTAGCTTGTGGAAAGGTGGGGCTCTGGATTAGGAAGTGCACCCTGAAACTCAGAGGAGGTTCTGGCCCATAGGAAGGTGTCACCCCCATACTTCCCGTAGAACATTAGTTGATTTATCTTTCATTGTCACTAACCTAGCATTTCTCTTGTTCTTGGAAAGGCCGAGAGTTGTCGGTCTCTGTGGAAATCAAGCACTGCATTTGAGCAGGCTCCCTACAACTACAGCTCTGCGGGAGGCCATCCAGTGCTTCATGCTCTCCCTTTTTACACTGATGCAAGACCA